>NC_060956.1:8960498-9092998 GCF_910589235.1 Vespa crabro | reverse complement strand
CCTGCAAAGAGGATGATAAACGTAGCCAATAACGCCGCAACATTCTAGCAGACCAGTAGAGGAGGAAAAGGGGGAGGATAAGCGAGGAATTCCTTGAATGCTTTCAGAGTTTAGAAGGTTGCCCCTCTGTTCTTAGCTGCACCCTTTCTCTCCCTAGGCGCTACATCGGTCCATATTCAGTCCACCCCTACGCATTAATTATAAGAAAACATTGTCCCATGGCTATCTATACTAGTAACGGTATGCTAGATTTAATTTTGTGCGTTTATCTCCCTCGCGTATCTGATTAGATATATTTTGAAATAGCAAAAACGATTAATGATACCTGTTAACTAAATTCTTCATACAGAATATGTCTCATAGTATAATATTATCGTAATCTTGAGAACATCTTGTGGCATGATTCTAATGACAAGTGGCATTAATCACTGGAGTATTCGGTTGCAATTACTATGATGATGTTGTACAGCTTAGAAAAGACGTTCGAGGTTAATAAGAAACTTTCTTGAATGCAAGAAGAGAACATTTCATGAGACTTCCTATTTTTTAAAGATAAAATAGAGATACTTTAATATAATAAAAATAATCAATCCGACAAAAAGTAACGTTTAGGCATTTTGTTATCGTAAATCGTCAAGAAAAATAGAAAATATTGGACATCTTGCAGGAACATGGAAACTAAGTTTTGCGAAAAGAAAAGTTTGAAATTGGTAGAGCCGTTTCTTTTTTTTTTCGTATCGTACAACGCGTTTCAGTGGGAGAGAAGATATTGACGTGGTCGAGTCATAATCTCCGTTTCTCCCTTCTAGAATTTCTACCACGTCCTTCCGTGGACTTTCCGTTTTCGAGTGTGATCAATGAACGGCGCAGATGCTGCTTCGGATGCTGTTTCAGAGTATTGCACACCTAATCGGCTACCCTGTCACTTTGACCGCATCCTAGGGACTAGAGCGGAGATCCCACGAGAGGATAGCCCATAAATCGAAAGTTGGATCCTCTCTCTCTCTCCTTCCCTCTCTCCTTCTCTCTCTCCCTCTCTCTCTTTCTCTCTCTCTCTTTGTCTTTCTCAAGGGCCAAACCTCCGAGCAATTCTTATCGATATATTCCTATGTGGCATAAGATCGGTACGTTTATTTGCCTCTGGCGAATCTTCCTATGTTACTGGATGTAATATAGTTTATATAATATCTGAGTTTTACGATAATACTTAGATACGAACGTTTTACAATCTTGTTTAGATTGTAACATTACGATAAAATTTTTATCATTTCTGTATTATATTTGTTAAACTATATAAATACTAGATAAGAAATTAAAAGGATAAATTAAAAAGATAAACAGAAAAGCTTTCCATCTCTTCTCTATATTCGTTGAAAAAGAGCCATAAGGTCATATGACGCAGTGCCTATAGTGAAGGGTGGCATGGGCTGACTATGGCAGAATCCACCTCCTGTCAAGTTTAAACCCACTACGTGACTAAGTTGCAAGCGGCCTGCTAAGATGTCCTGCTAATTTATATGTTCGCGTTAACTTGCGGCACCCTCTCCTGTACACCGGTTCTCTCTACCTCTCTCACCCGCATCCCAGTTCCCCTTACATCCCGCAAAGAGAAGTCGAGAACGTGGGAGGTCGGGGTAACGGAGCTTGTCCGGAGGAAGCTTCTGCAAGGGAGGGCACGGAACGCATAAGTAATCGTTGTTATCATGCCCGGCAGATGCGCCGAAGATCTCTTACCTCTCGTGGTTCTCACTCTTTAACGTTGTACTCACCATTTTTTCTTTCATTATATTTTAAATTATTTTATAACCATTTTCGGACAATTCTTCCGTGATATTTGCTATGAATTAAAATACGATGTCAGAAAGCTTTTGTACAATTATTTTCAACATATTCAGAGAAATTAAAACTATCATAGTAAGAAGAGAGTAAGGTATCGAAGGAAGAGTTTGCGATCGAATTGTTAAGATCTATAGAAGTCGCTTCGTTTGTGCGAGGGTCTTGTCAATGTTAAGACGCGACCCTTTTGCGTATCAAGAGGAGAGATCATCAAAGGAGCGGCATGCTTACCTGACGAAGTCAGGTTTAAGGATCCTGATGGCAGTCCTTAGCGAACTTTATGGTCGAACGTCGAGGAGGTCGAACCGCAGAAGCTTCCAGATTCGAGCCCTACGGGATCCTGATGAATCGTTTGGTATCTAGACCGCCTTTGAAGCGTTCTCCAGGCGACCATCTTTCATTAGGCTTAATCGGACAGACCCCTCGATCTATTTTTCCTCCTTGGTGTATCCTTCATGAATCCTTGAATGGCAACTATTAATTTTCGATTATCGATTAAACTAGTTTAATATTTCTCCTCTTAACGTTCTGATTTATTTACTTTAGCAAAGCGATAGTCGTATTTTGAGAGGGCAAACGAAATATCGATCGTTGCAGGATAGCACGTGGTGAAGCATGGCGTTCCAATTAGAAGCCCCTATGCTCCATACGTCCCTGGCGACTGCTTATACCAACTGCAGGAGGTGCCCACATGCTGAAGACGTATTCGCGCGTGAATATTTGCCTAAGTGATTGCTCGCCCTGAGACGGCCGCTGGCGGATCCGTCATCCACACAACCGGTCGACCATCTCCTTCTCTTTCTCTTTAGATCCTTCGTTGCACGTAGTACACAGACAACTTCTTACTTTGAGTTCTTGCAAGCTGGTGGACGCCTTTGGGAAACTTAGAACAGCCTTTTCCAGAAGCGTATACGAAAGACGACATCGTTTTCTCTCTCTCTCTCTCTCATTCTCTTTCTCTGTCTTCCTCTCTCTCTCTCTCTTTCTCTCCCTCTCTTTTTCTCTTTCCTTCTCTCTCTTTCTCTCTCTCTCTCTCTGTCTCTCTTTCTTGCTTCTTGTTTCTTTTTCCTTTATCCTTTTCTCCTTCGTGCTCACGTAACAACCCCCTGTCCCGACTCTTCCATCCGCTTCTGGAATGTCGTCAAACGTTTCCAGACACTCCCCCGAGTCCTTTCTCCTCCTTTCTGCTTCTTCTATGTGAGACGAGAATTACGTCACAGTTTATGCAGCTCGACGAAAACCACCAGGAAGTCAACATGGCGACATCAGAAACTCTTCTCTCGGGACTTCTAGGATTAGTCCTTTTGAGACAAGATAACACCAAAAAAGAAGGTACGAACAATCGAGAGAATATTAAAAATTTCTTTCACAGTTTGATAAAACACTGAGGATTATTCTCTTCGAGCCAGATTATGTTTTCTCTTTCAACATTTTCCAATAGTAGCTTTCTCTATAGAGAAAACTAGAAGATGTGTGTGTGTGTGTGTGTGTGTGTGTGTGTGTGTGTGTGTGTGTGTGTGTGAGTGAGTGAGTGAGTGAGTGAGTGAGTGAGTGAGAGAGAGAGAGAGAAAGAGAGAGAGAAAGAGAGAGAAGGATATAACAAGTTTCCCCTTATCGAAAGACTCAGTGTTGATCAGTTGCACTCACCCTTTTGTTTTATCCTTCCACCTGCGAGGCTAGATTTCTTCGAGGCGAAAGCCATAGATCCAGTCTTTCGATGGAAAGTCCGGGGTAGAATTGTACGATTCGTAGACCCTTATCAAAACGAAGTCCCGCGGAAGCTCCAGTAGGTCCGGAGACTCTGAAGGTTGCAGTCGATTCTCCGTATTTCGCTGCTATTCTCTCTCTCTTACTCTGTTTCTTTTTCTTTTAATATAAATCATGTAAGCCACGGGGTGGCTCACCCTTATGTACGAATCGAGTTGGGCCCCGTATCCAGATCGTAGGGTAGCCTTTTCGTCCAAGCAAGCAAGGTCCACGCTTGAAATAAGAAGGGGCGCGCCATTCTCGACGAAGGCAAGATCAGTACATTACAGATAAAGCGAACAACTCGCCCGTCCGGGACTTTTTTAAGCCATAAATTTTGTCTTCCAAGACTGAGTGAACAAGGGAGAAAGAGAAGTGTTTGCCAAACTGGTTCCTTCCTTCCTTCCTAACTCAATTGCTACGACATGGTGATCTATGGTGGTCGGGGAGAGCCACGAAATCACGAATCCGTGTCCTCGTGGCCCCGATTTCTACCACTCGAAAAGATCCATCTCTTTACCGACTCAGCGACTTTTGGAAAATTTTTTGATTTTCGAACATTGATGTTTCAATAACTTCCCAATTTATATCACTAACATAAAGAAAGTTTCTTTAGTGAAAATAAGAATTTTTCGAGGCCACGTGATATTTTATTTTGCAATTAAAAAGTTCATTTCGTGCACCAGGTTATAACGAGAATCCCAAGATTGTATCGATCCAGTTTGCCCTGGATATTAAACCTCTAATACACATTTAATTAATATTTTTTCCTAAATTACGACTACCTAGCCCAGTGCCGTTTATCCAAATCCTGTGGATTAAAAGGTATATAGAGGTGGCTGCGTTGTAAGAAGCAGGATTAGATCCTTATTGTACGAATAACTTTATGTTACGATTCTATGTTCATTGAATGTCTTGAAAAATGTGCAAGATATTTTATTTCATTTATTCGTTCATTTAAATCAAAGATATTAATCGTTTTACAGGAAAATCCTTGTCGACGAAAAATCTGTCACGTTACGAAAAAGAAGTAGAAAAGCTAGAAAAGAAGAAAAGGATAGAAAAAAAGAGAGAGACAGAGATATCAGGCGATCCTCGAACGAAAAGATCTAATGACTGGGAATCCTCTTTATGGTTTACAAGAAGTTTGACCCCTCGTGTTTCGTCGTGAAGGGAAGAAGAAAGGACTAAAGGACTACCTCCGCTTCGACACTGGTGTCCTTGCTTCTGTTCTCTCGAAGGGTGAGACTCCCTCCCTTTTTTAAGCCATAAATTGTTCATGGCAGGACCTCCACGCTAAGGTGGCCCGAGACAAGAGAAAAACCTTCTCGGAATCGCGTAATGTATTTAACTCAAGTACTCCATCCAGATTAATAGCAGAAATATTGTTCTAGATGGAAGTTGGCGTTTCTCGGTTCACTAAATCGTGACAAACCTTTCAAATAATATCGAATTAAAAGAAATGCATAGCTAGTTGTCGAGGAAGAGAGCACAAAGTATTCCTTCACGGTTATTAGATTTTATTCCTTGATTGTTTAGACGATGTAAAGAATTAAAAAAAGAATGAGAGCAAAGTAAGTAAGTACTAGTTTTTGATCTTTCGTTGTGATACTTTGTATAGGTATACGTAGATACACGTATCTTCCATTTCCATCAGACATAATTGCATGTCTGAAAACGGATCCGTAGCTAGGCAGAGGGTGGTCGGGCAGGCAGGTAACAGGTAGGCATCATACAGTCGAGCAGGATGTATAACGTAACTTGATAGCTAATTATCTGCCGACGTTGCGCAGGAGCATAGAAAGGTTAAAGAACATACAAGTGTTTCTTCGTATTAGCTTAATATTTTCTCAGAGTCCTTTTCCTAGTTTCCATGATGCATTGCATTTCGTCCTCGAACTTTTGCTTAGCGAACTTCTCTGTCTGTTGGAATCATTCAATAGAGTATATGTACTTATAAGAGAACCTTAGCGACTTAGTTTTAGCTCATGTTTCCCATAAAGTATCTTCTCGTAAATAAGTATCATTAATTCGTCTATTGCTAATTTCTTGAAAGATAGTAACGATTTTAATTATTACGAACATATAATACTTTTTGATTATACATTTTTGAATGATCACATTTCGTCGAATGAAAAAATGTATGAAGGAAATAGCCCGAAGTCTTAAGGTCTTCGGAATGTCGTTCTCGTTCTCAAAGGAATTCGAAAAGTCGGAAGTTTGTGGAACGTTCGCGAGAAACTTTTTTTTTCTTTCCTCCCAGTGATCTTTTTCTCTCTTCGTTTTAGGCGCTTTATCGTACCCACGTCCGATATTCCGTCGATGGAATCTACCACCCTGAGGAACGCTGAGTGTGAAAAGTTAAAATCGCATCAGAGAGCCATTATTGTACCGTCGGTGACACTCGCCACCCCACAAAAGTTAAACAATTTGTGAGGCCTTACGTCGGCGATGTCATGCTTTCTCTCTCCTCCCTTTTCTCTCCCATTTCTCTCTCTCTCTCTCTTTCACTCTTTCTCTCTCTCTCTGTCTTTCTCTCTTGTCGTTCTTTCTTGTCAGACCGTGCTGAATCTGCGCGAGCACACGTGTCGCCACCGGCGGCCCTGTCCTAAAACTTTCGCCCAAGAGCGAAGAGCTATTTGTCCTTCTCCTTGACATAAGCTTTGAAGAAGATCGAGATGCTGCCAGTCAGCTTGTTAATGATCGAGGTATCAACGAGCGAGTATAGCACAAATTAAATATTCATTATCGATAACTTGCAAACACTGAATTGAAAGTCAAGAAATTTGTGTACAACAGCCTGAGATTTTCTTTAGTTTAATCGATGAAGTATCTTCGTTGTCTATTATGAAAGAGAGAGAGAAAGAGAGAGAGAGAGAGAGAGAGAGAGAGAGAGAGAGAAAGAGCGAGAAAATTCAGGCAAAGCAGGAACTATATGGAGAAAGCTTCCCTCTATCGGGAATTACTTAAACCGGCTTTACGACTACCGGAAACTACCTCACCCGTTGAGGGGATTCCGATGCATTACCGTATTAGTCGCCGCGCTTAGAAAGGGTTCGTGGAAATGCAAAGTAGATTATAGACAGGGCCCATTTTAATCCTTTTCAACCTACATCCCTTTTCCACCTTTTTTGCTTGCATTTCGTAAAATCTATTATACTGCGTATGCGAGTTCGTTATATGTGCTCTATATATTTTCGACTTTTCTTTTTGTTTCTTCTTTTTTTTCTTTTTATATTTCAACCTTAGGTTAGAAGGCTTTATATTATTTCTCATTTTTTCGTACAATCGTTTAATAATTTCTTTGAGTCGATTCAGCACAGCCTCGTTGGCCCTTGGTTTTCCTCGTTGTAAGCGCTCACGTCGATATCACCAGATTTCGGTTGGTTTCGTCGCACGTCGTTCGCGGAAATCGTAAAAGTTTCACGGGACACGATGAATTATTCTTGCCAAGAAGACGCAAAATTGCGGAAAACTTTCCTACAACGCGCGCGAGGTTAAACGTGTTCCTCTGCCTTTATGTATATATGTGAGTGCGCGCATGTCTATGTATATAAGGTGAGTGTGGGGGTTGCCGTAGGACGAAGGGGTAACGCATATTCGATCGCAAAATGAATGCGGGAAGGCTCGGGATCATCGAGAGGGTTGAAGGGAATTTTAGAAGTGGAAGGAGGAGAGAAAAAAAGAAGTAGAAAGTGAAGGGTTAAAGAGCTAAGCAAGTCGTTTTGCGGTATTAGAATAAAAACAAACTTTGAAATATAATTTCATTTTTATGATTTTATGTGCTTCGTAAAATTATTGTTTTTAATATAAATTACATTTTACCAGCTATATATATATATATATATATATATATATGTATTTACATAGTGGATAATATTCATGGAATATATAGATAATAAATACGAAGTGATTCAATTATGTTAATTTGTTTTCATTTCCCTCAGAAAGTAATATAAAGCATAACTGAAATGAAATTGAAAATCGTAATTGAATGTTTATTTTGAAATTATACATATTGATTTTTGTACGTAACATGCTCTTCAATCGATTTTTCGTTAACCTGTGAAAAGATCGCTGAACGAAGATCCAGATGATTCATGAAGCGAAGAAGGATCGTTTGGCTGATCCTTTAAAATTCACCCTTGGACATTGCGAGCGACGTCGTAACGAAAGGAGGTATAAGAAACTCGCCTTCCTTCGACATTTCTCTCGACGCATAATAATTCGGTTCCGTTCGGATCGGCCGTTCGGTATCGACATCAAGTTCAATATCACTTAGTTTTACGGTGGCAATTATCATTTTACGATCGGCCCTGTATTCTTAGGGCTTTATTACCGACCCTCGGCATTCGCCGCGAAGCGTTAACACTCGTAAGAGCCATAATAACTACCGAAAGAAATACCCCTTTCCTTGAGGGTAAGCTTAGGTGGAGCTGGTGAAGAGAATGAAAGAACGCAAAACGATAAACGCAGTTTTGTAGTTCAACGGAGATTGTTCACTCGAAAGAACATCTTCCTTTTAACGACGTATTTGCCTTCTCATTTCATTTTTCATTGTTACTTCTATTGTCCATCTATTATGTAGACGTTCATTGATGAGGCTTCGATATTATCATAGACATGTTTAAAATTTTATATTTTCGTGAATTATTTTCAGAGTATTTTCGGTATTTCCTTGCAAAATGAGTTTGGCTTGTTGAAGCGTTAAGGAATTTGACGTTAGATTTTGAAAAGGAGGAGAAAAAGGTAAAGGGACTCTCCACGGCAATGGATTTCACTCAAATTTCTTTTTCTTCGCACGCTCGGGATTCAATGTGTAATGGAAAATTTAGGACTGCCTAGGACGATAAATTTGCGGCTGTCCACTCGAATATTTTCCGTGTTTTAGGTGCCCGGGGAGCCGGGGACTATCTTGACCGTCGCGTTCCCGATGGAGACGTCCCATTGCCCTTGCATATTCACAAATCATTCGCAGATAGGGCTACAGCGAATCCCTTCCCTATGGAATACCGTCTCGTTTGCTCCTTGCCTTTTTCCTCCTCGTCGTTGCTTCGAAACGTGCTTACGTTTTGTTGGTCCGTGCGATTTCATATATATATACATATATATATATACATATATATATACATATATATATATACATATATATATACATATATATATGCGCGCAAAGTTGAAATCGTACGTTCGATGTCTCTCCTATCTTCTCCTATTTGGTAAACATATCTCGTAAATATTGATTTAGGTGAAGGACACAGAGATTCTTTTTTCCAGAAATTCTCTCTATCTCTATCTCTATCTCTATATATATGCATACATACATACACTCTCCTTTTCTCTCTCTCTCTCTCTCTCTCTATATATATATATATATATATATATATATATATATATATATATATAGTGTGTATACATATATGTGTGTGTAAATAATTTGTATATATATATATATAGTATACATATACACACATCATGTTAATAGCGTCAGATCGCCGATTGAATCTTTGATTGCGACTGTTTGAACTTCTATTGTACGAAATGACGTTAGCTGTCATGCAAACTAGAGCTAACTGTTCGTACGTAGATATGCCAGGGAACAGTCAATACGTTACACACTGTGACATCGTGGACGTTGGCATGAACCCAACAGAAACGACGGTCCGTTCCCATGTGGCAGACCAATAATAGAAGTTTGCAGAACCTGTCAAACTTTTCAAAGAGATACCAGTCAAATTTCTGCCATGCGATACGACAAATACGGAATAAATTAAAATAAATTCGAATAGAAGTAATGTAAAAGTAAAAGCCGTCCTTTCTCTTTAATCATTTACTCATATACGTAATACGTGTATATATAAATACACATATACGTGCAGCAACACCGAAGAAAAGTTCCTGTTGAGAGATGATACAAACAATCCAGCTATGTTTTTTGTTTTCTTTCGTCGTTTGTTTAGAACTCTTTTGACGAATCGACGAACGGCGAGCAAAAAATTGCCAGGGAGGATAACTTGCCACTTAAAAGCTCTGAGATGAGCTGTCTTATCGATATCACGACTTTTCCCTTCTCGTCGTTGTCTGTTCGTTGTAAAAAAGTCGACGACCATTTCCATTTCCTTTGTTTTTGATATTTCTTAATGTACCATGGTCAATGGAAAGAGTCAAAGGAAAGCAGTAGTCGCTTCTTTTTTTTTTTTATTTCTTTCCTCTTTCTCCTCCTTTTTCTCTTTGGTATTCTCAAAGAGATGCCTTGTGACGGAGACACAGAGTTTTGGCTCGTTTCAATATTATATCTTAATTCAATATCGTGATAATCGAGTTAATTAGTTGTCTACGAATTCAGTTCATACGAGGAGCGGAGTTAAATTCATTGGAACAACGTTGACTAGCTGAGCATATAAAATATATAGTCAAGTTTATAATTAATAACAAGTCGGAAATCGAACAACTTCAGATTTTCTTTGCAGCTAATAATATAAGAAATTGATTGTGGAAATATTTTGATCTACGGAAATATTTTTTATATGACAGTATATGAACAATTGTCAACAAAGAAATTTTTTTATTAATGTATCTTATTGGTGAATGGATTCGTAACCATAATTATCAAAGAAGGGTATTTCCGTTGAAAATCCCGTTATTCTCGTTGAAGTTTTTCTTCTTTCCCTGATCTGTCCCGGTCGGCTAATTCCCAACTTACACCCTTCCATCTATCAGCCCTCTCTCACATCTCGTGAAATGTAATTAAAATTGCAAATCCGAGTTAACCAGTATACTCGGTACAGTATATTCTGTCTCTTTTCCTTCTTCAAAAGGCTTTTCATGGAGTACGCATTTGGGATACAAACAAATTTGTTTATTTTTATTTGGCATTCATAGCGCTCGGGAAGAGGAGATTGCCGGCCACCGACGACGTTAGTAAGAGAGGAAAACTGAGATGAAAGAAAAAAGCACAGAAAATGACGAAGGAGACAGAAGAGGATTCAGAGACTGAGAAAAAGACAGGAGGAAAGAGAATGCGTGCTAGAGAAAGAGCACGAGAGAGAGAGAAAGAGGGGGAGAACTTGGAAAAAGTTGCTTTCGCCCGTCACGAGGCGGTTCATTAGGTATTGTAATCCGCGCCGGTTCCGCCTCTAATGAAGATAATGGTATTAAAGCATTTGGCAGGTACCAAACGGAGTGCACAAAGCCGATCGTTAATTCGATTAGGGCAATATCGAAAGAAAAGAAAAAAGAAAGGAAAGAAAAAGTCTTAGCGAGGTTCAGCTAGTAAATTCAGTATTTGTCTATTAATGACACTCAATGTTTTAGGGTATTTTCTTTCGGATTCCTTTTTCTTTACGAACGAATTTAATGGCAATGACTAACTATTTATAAAGTTATAAAGAATAAGAAAAATCTTATTGAGTATCGGTAGTCGGTCAAAGGACTTATGATCGAAACTTCTTTTCATGAGACTTACTATCAGTTCTTTTTGTTACCTTATCGAGAAGGTAAATCGTTAAGAAAAGTCCTTTCGTAGACTGATCGTATGGTAAAGGTTCATTCATTATTGTAGTTCACACAAGGGACAGTTATTAGCAATACAAAACACTCTAGAGATTTCGTCAGTCGAGACTAAATGGTTTTTTAATTATTCCGCATTTCGTTTTCGGAACGATCACTACCGTGCAATCAGCTATATTCATGTATGCTAAACTATACAATCAGGATTGCGTCGGTGAAAGTTAATGCAGATTGTCAAGAGAAGCTACTATTGGTGATTTCGCAGTAGTCGTCTTTGTTTAAACAACAGTAGAGTTCCTTCGAACGTTCGATTGATATTTCCATACTTAGGTTGGACGTACTTTTCAAAGGATTTTCATTGAACAATGCATATGATTCGTTGACTTTCCTGGTCAGGAGAAAAGGCATTGTCGTGTTATTATATATTCGAGCACTTACTACTATTCTAAATAAACGTAGTCTTTCATGATGGACAGTGGAAGGCGTTTCGAAGCTAGTCTGTTTAAACGACAAAGCGTTAATGGAAAGCTCGATATTACGAGGGTGGTTACCTTAGGCACCAGATGCGAGCTGAACGAAGAGGCAGACCTCTATGTATCTTAGAAAGTAAACAAGTTGGCGGTCACCTAGTAAATATAAGATTTAATAAAATATACGGCATTGTTCGACCGTTACGTTGTGTACTATTCCTTTATCAACTATTCCTTCGTCATCAAGCGACCTTAATTCTCCTTGAACTCTTAGCAATTATAGTGGCTTCAATATCGTTTGTTGCTTTTCAAATCACCTCAAATGTTACGATCATTGTTATTCCTTCAAATTTATCAATTCAATATTGATATTGATCTATTATTTTAATATCTATTCATTTTTTCTATTCACCTTTATACTATCTAAAGTTGTAACGATTCTTTTTCTCCTCGTCTTTTGAGTTTCCTGCTCCTCATCTAAAGATTTTTAGTACGTATCGCCTGAGGTCTGGCGACTTTTACCATCTGCAACATTTCGAGGCTGGATGTAAAATGTGAAATAAGATAGAGAGAGAGAAAGAGAAAGAGAGAGAGAGAGAGAGAGAGAGAGAGAAAGAGAAAGAGAGAAAGAGACAGAGAGAGAGAGAAAGAGAGAGACAGAGAATACCCCTCGCTAACGTTTTAACGTTCCCGATGTGGTCGAAGGGTAACTGAACACGAGTGGAAAGGCGCTTGGTCGAAGGGTGAACGAGACGAGAGGTGGTCGAGAAAAGACCAAGGTGCTTCCTCGTAGGTGGTGGTGTAGCCCGAGGGACCTCAAAAGGTGGAAGGGAAGAAGGGGTGGTGGAATGGTTGGCCCAGAGCGAAATGAAGCATTCCTTTACGAGGGCTCTTACTGCTCGTAAAGTCGACTTTATGATGATAATTACAGGAGAGCGTAGTAAATCTGGTTGCCGGACGGCCTTTCTCGACGACTGCAAGGCTGCTTTCTCTTACGGTTGCCCACTGCGTCCTTCCGGGATACGCATACGCGTAAACGGCTGCGTTCTTCGACTCTCGTAACGTGCTACCGTGCGGAGAGCTGGAAATAACGCTTCCGTGTTAACCAGACCTGCTTCGGGCATCTGTATATAGACCTTGGTATTACCAACCTGGGATTCCTGGGTCAGAACATGTACGCTGCTCAAAGCTCTTATTAGAATCACCATTGAGATTCCATGGATTTGATATACCCTTTCGTCTGGAATTCTCATGAGTATGTCTGTGTGTGTGTGTGTGTGTGTGTGTATACTATGCTTTCTTCTTCTTCTTTGCTTCCTTTATTAATAAGACTGTGATTATTAGAAACATAGTATTTTTATCATTGACGTTTTAAAAATTTCGCTGACTTCTTAGGTCTATCTTAAGAAGCAGTTAACAGTTGGTGCAATCAAGCAGATCATGAAGTTGTTAGAAGAATCCGACTGCGGGGATCGGTAAAGTCGCATGAGGATGCCCTTAAGTGCCCTAAGGAGACTGCTTTTCGTTCCAACCCCACTGATCTGGCACCCTTACGTTCACGACCTGGTGTATGAGCAGCGAACGAGGGTGACTACTCGGGGATAAAGTCGTTCGGACATAAGCATCGGCGTTTCTTAAGACTACCCTTCGCTCGTGGACATAGCCGTGCCGATCGGTATAGAGTAAGATTTACGTACCTATCTTGACAGCCTACTAAACATCGATTCGAGAAAGCAAATTTATAGCGATTGGGAATGCGTACCGTCGAGTTCTTCCACGATGTTCCAGGTTCTAATTATATCTATCTACGCTTTCTATCATCTTCGAGTAACAAAGTTTTATTGCCAATTCGATTGGACAGTTAATTTTTAATTGCTTCGTCATTGATGTGACCGTTGTGCATAATAATAAAGAAACGATGACGATGCGTAAACTTATTTAAACAGTAGTAAACACTATTTACTTTACGTTTTGATACGATACCGACAATTTTGTTCTCATCTTAACGATCATTACAGACACAGTTGAGTTATATGGAATGTTACAGGAAACGTCGTGCGAGTCGTTAAAGAGCCACGCGTGAATTTCAGTACTCATTATCCTTTCTGAATACGAGGACGGTTCTCTATTCGAGTCTATCATATTTGAATTAAACTTTCGTGACAAACATCGTTAACGAAATTTAATATACTATTTTCCTCGTAATTCAAACTAATTGTAAGTTGGCATTTAATTCTGTTGAAGTATTTTTATACCAACTATAGACATGTCATAAAAAAGATGTTTTATAATACCATAGCAATAAATCATTGATCTTCTGCAAAATGTAATTTCTCATTCTCAAAGTATCTGATTTTAATAAGCCGAATAATTTAAAAGTTAAAATTTGTAGATATCAATGCAGACTATTTTACGTGTTCGCATAGAGCCGTTCCTCCGTTTCCAGCAATCCCACTTTCCCACTTCGTTTCCATATCGAATTACATACGAAGAAAAGTTTTGGGTCTGACTTAGAGGGACGAGGCACAAGTTTGATGTGGATACGGATATGGAATCCAATATCTCCTCCTACCTCGTTTCCTCCACTTTTTCACAACGTTCGTCTCAACGAGAACGTCCTTCCGATGCTTTTTTCAGGTGACAGAGTTTTCGACCTTAGCTTTAATCTCGTGATTGTCCGATGTTCAAAGCGGTAGGACGAATTTTACATCTGTATTTTTGTATTCCACGAGAGTTATCGTATTTTTAACAATTTTTTGCAAGCGGCAATCAATCAAATTTCTCTGTACGTTAAGTTTTCCAATTTAATTCCATTTAGGGTGATAGCGAGGGCTCTTTCAATCGGTGGTAGGTCGTCAAAGTTTAGCTAGGATCGGCTCTCTACGCGTAGAGTGTCCGAGTAACCGGCCGAGAGTTAATTTGTCAATATTACTAATCATGCGCACCGTAATCAAATAAATCGACCAAGTTCTGCGACGGTCCGTGCAGAATCAATTTGCTCCTCCTGACCTTCCAGTCGCTCGGTTTGCGCGAGAAATTGGCTGTCCCGAATATACCGTCCAACACCGCTCTAGTCATCTGGAAACACGATACAAACTCTCCATAAATATAGTAACTTTCGAGGAAGTTATTGTCCTGTTCGTAACGACCACAACGAACATTCGATTTTTTTCGTGCGTACTAGGATCATTGTAAGCATTTTTCATTAAAAACATGAAAATAAAAATGAAATTTATTCTGATTATGTATATTATCATTTTTGTTGAGGAGTTGAATCAGAAATCACGAATTAGAATCTGTTTAGATGCGAAATATATATATATATATATATATATATATATATATATATATATATATATGAGATAAGACTTTAAAGAAGAAAGAAAGGAAGATAGACACAAGTAAACCAAAAAGATGATGGTATATTTGTAATTCCGATTAGACAAGCGTTGGAATACTCAGCCGGTAGAAGACTGAACTTACTTTCTCAAAACTTAGGCGCAGAGTGCGGCACTTTTGATTTGCCATGTTTCGATAGTCTCAACGGGGTGGTAAAGGGACTGCCATCCTTGTTCGCGAGAAAAATGTATCTGAAGCTAGTAACACACTGGTATAAGTTTTATATATGACATCGAGATGCGATTTATTTTTGTTAAATTCATATTTTATTATTAAAATAGAAATGTGTATTTAAAAATATAATTTAATTTATGTTATTAAAAGCAATAGACTGTCAATAATAATTACTGTTTCATGATTTAAAATTTCTATTTTTGATAGTTTAAACGTTTATTGATGAAAAGGATCAGTATAATGATAATTAAATTCTGATATTTTATATGTTTTTGATGTTATATAAGCATTTTTTTATTGTAATATGTTGCGTTTATCTTTTTAGAATAGATGTTATTTTAAAGCACGTAAATCTTATCTATCTATCTCTGTTTCTCTCTCTCTCTTTCTTTCTCTCCCTCTCTCTTTCTCTCTCTCTCTCTCTCTCTCTCTCCCTCTCTCTCTGTGTATATATATATATATATATTATATACATATATATATATATATATATATATATATATATATATACATATATATATATGTATATATTTACTTTTTCAGTTTCTCTTTGCAATGTGTATGTTCGTACTATGTAACTTCCTTTCTCTTTCTCTCTTTCTCATGAATAGTATTGCGATAAATTCGATTAAAACTTCTGTGGTTCTCTGTGGTTACCATACGTAGGTGGAACGAAGAGAGGAGGAAAGTAACAGGAAAAGGACAAGGAACAAGAAATGGAGGAAAATCCGGTAAACAGTTGTCATTGGAATCGATAATCATGACTTGGCTCGAAATATTGTTACGAATTTAGTCTTTCTTAATCTGAAAAATTCGATTAAGTTCATTTCTTGATTCCAAAGCAGTTTCCATATAATTTATGTTAATCCTAATTTAGATAAGGTCGTAAACGAACAACTTCCTTTTGTTAACCTTTTTTCCAAGTACTTTGCTTAATTATATTTCGTGCAGGTGGTAAACTTTTTTGTACTATTCTTAATTACTTCCCTAATCCTCGTCCGGGACAGACTCGATGAGGAAGCAGCCTCCAGTAACCTGGAGGTTCATAACTCATCTTCAGTGGCAACTGAAAAAAAGTGTAGGGCTTTTCTAGGCGGAGTAAGTGGGAGGAAAAGGAGGAGTAGAAGGTAAGAGAGAAAGAGAGAAAGAGGGGGGAAGGTTTGCTGTTGGAGGAGCAAGCCGCTTGCTCCTGTGGCACATACTTGAGAAAGTTTTGGAGCTATGGCAGGATAGCGGACGTAGCAGGGAGTGCGAAACAGTTTGAAGTGCTTGCTAAATGTTGCGGAAAATAATGACTGATGGTCGTTGCACCCCATGCGGCCTGGCTCCTGCCTCTTGCTTCTACTACCGTGGCTCTTGGATACAATCGACACCCCCTTCTTTCGATCGCGAACACCATATTATGTTTCCTATTTATTTGTATTTACTATAGTGTACAACATTGTCTTTGAATGCGATTCTATTTTTTTTTTTGAATCTTAAAGTTCTGCGTAGAGTACAACGTTAGAGCAGCAGATAAATTTCCTAAATCAAAAAGACATTGAATCACTTTGACATCTAGCGTTGTTCTCAGGTTCTCTTGGCCATCTGAAATCACTTATGAAATAGTCGGCTGCCAGACGAAGGTGTTGGGGTTATTGTTATGGCAGCGAATGCGCATCGCCAGAACGGAGTTCAAAACGGAGGCGTATTGTGAGAGAGTTGGGGGTATTGTCGACCCTTCCAATATATCATCGTGCCAAGACACCAACTTCAGCCAATAATCCCTAAACATACTTAGACCAGCCGAATGCCACCGACGAGAGCATCGTAATCTTTTGAGCTAACTCTCTCTGGAAGAAATAAGATAAAAGTATCTTGCTTATTTCTCAAAATAATCGAGAACAAATCGAAATTTAGATTTTTTTCTTTGAATTGTGTACGTAGATGTACCGGATTAGGGGAAAGAGAGTTGAGACTTCGAAAATACATATATTATTCGAGTTTTCGAAGATTTCTGCAACTTAAGACGAAGCATGGTCGTCATAATATTGAAGAGTATGAATGGCCGTGGAGAAAGGAAAATAGAATCGTTACACGGTCCGTGTTTTCTTGAGTTTTGGTGGCTATCCAAAATTTCTCGACAGGATATACTATAAGGAAAGTATGACAACGACTGGTCATATAGTCAGGCAAATCGTACGTCAAAAAGCATTCGGAGAAACGAATTCGATTTCTTTATCCGTAAGTTTTAAGTTGGTGAATTTCGATATCGACGGCGATGGCGATAAAGATAACATAATGCTGATGGTGGACGTGGTGGTAGTGGTGTGATAATAGCTTACAACTTCCAGTTTTCGTGGACACTCTGCACACGTGCATGTACATATGTACTTCTCTACATGAGCTTGCACGAGCCGCACACGAAGAAGTACGCGCTTCTACCGGAACATTTCTCGAGTAGGTAACTACTTGTTGTTTACGAGAAAGTAACTTTCCTGCGAACGAATCGTCTTGCGCGAGAACTTTCTAGAATGTGTGCTCTTCGAAGTTAATGCTCTGGTAACGCTGATGTCTGGAACTACATATTCACGGACTCTTTATCCTTCTGTATATCGTCTAATAATTTTTTGAAATATACAGAATACAAGATCGAAAAATAACTTTCTTTAAAATATCGAAAGTTACGGAAAAAAAGTCAGCGTTATAAAGAAGCATATATGATCATCTGATAGAAATTTTCTTACGATCTTGTTGCAACTATTTTACAATCATGTAATACATTGAGATCAGAATTCCAACGGTGTACAGGGCCTGTAAAGGCAATACGCGCAAACCGAGTCATCGCCATTATATATAAGTTTACCGACTCATAAACTTTGTTTGAGGTCGTTAAAACATGTTTAAATTCTCTGCTTAAGAGTTACCACCAACTTCGTAATCACTTAAGGAAGCTTCAGTCGGTCGATTTACCGACACACATTTCTCGATCTCCTTTTTAATGATCTCATTCTGATCGATCTTAAAATCCTTTTCGTATCCAATAGAACTGATATCAAGGCACCTTTCTTTAACTACCCTCTCATAGTGGTACCAAGAGTTGTTATCGAATAAAAAGAGAGAGAGAGAGAGAGAGAGAGAGAGAGATAGAGAGAGAGGGAAGAAAAGATGTTAAGGGCATCAGTGAAGCGTCCAGTTTCTATAGGTGCTAAGAATTAGATCGTTTTAAGAGGGTGGCATAGGTGAACGCGTAGGTGGCATGAATGGAGGTGGAAGTGGTAGATCGAGGTCAGTACGTTTTTCGCCTGCGCGTTACCGTGCGCATTACGGCCCTGTACAAGGTGGGTCGAGAGGACGGTGGGCGTCAGCGTCCTCAGTGCGCCGGCCGGGTTTCGAACCTCGAATCCACGATTGGGCTTCCAGCGTGATACCAGGAACGCCCAAGACCCGCCAAAACCCTCCGGATGGTATATGCGTGGGCGTCAGATACGCCTCCATACCTCTCTCCTCGTCTTCTTCTTATTTCTCCTCGTCATCCTTGTCATCCTCCTTTTTTCTTTTTTTCACTCTCTCCCCTACTTCAACTTTTCCTTTTTTCTCGTTGCTAAGCCACGCAGGATGCGACTAGTTTCTTCCATGATATACACCTGCGTATCGTGTGATGGGATTTTACTGAAAAGATAGTTTCTTTTCTCATCACGTGGTTTGGGAACTTTCCATTTTTTTGAGGGGAAAGTATTTAAATACTTTATTTTTGTCGCTGTGATTGTCGTATGCGGATTATTAGGACGAAGTCATCGTTAATTTTTAAAAAGAAATGTAGGCTTTTCCATTCTCTTAAAGTCTTTAGCGATTTCAAGATCGATTCTCTGAATGAAATTCTGAGATTTCATATGGGGATGTTAAGATCAGTATCGTAAAGACCGCTCAATTTGTTTGCCAATCACTTACAGCAGCTCGTATACGTTCATCCATCCAACTTCGGTCCCTTGTATCCGACGTTGAAACGTATGAACAGATTCGGTCTTTATGTGTATTTAGCTAGGAACTCATAAAATCGAATAGGTCGAAGTTCGTCCGATAAAATGAGTATTTTTCCGATCGTAGATACTTACGTATCTACCGAGATAATTCCAACTTCGACCGATTACGTCGAACGAAATTTTTGTCTAATTCATCCGTACATTTCGAAAAGCAAAAGACCAACTCTTTAAATCATATGTAATAATTAACTGATATACTCGGTGAATTATTTTAAGTAATCAGTTGGAATGAATACAGTAAAGATTATCTAATATTGCGTATCGATGTTATTTACAGACATTTCCGATCACTTTGATGTACAAACGAAAGGATGAGGAGGATAAAGGAGGTAGTGATGGAAGTAGAAGAGGAGAAGGGGGTCGGTAAAAGGTCGTCTCTCGACGGACGCAAAAGCCGTTAATGTCGAACGATAGAGAAAACGAGAGAGAGAGAGAGAGAGAGAGAGAGATAGAGAGAGAGAGAGAGAGAGAGAGAGAGAGAGAGAAAGAGACTGACTCGAGGAAGGTTCTCCCTTCGGTAAACCGAGTTACGCGACTCGGAGAACCCTTTGCTTCTTTCCGGATCTAATTAGGAGCCCTTTGGAGCGCTGTAATGTGCCTTTAATCCAGTGGAGGCATCGACCGTAGACCAGCTCGTTCCTTCTCTGTTACGGTTGTTGGTACCTCCGACGACCGACTCTGTTGGTCCTCGAGGATCGCAAAGTCCTCGAGGGCGGAATCGGTATCGACTAACGATCCCCAGAGGTGTACGATATAACGGATTAATCGTCGTCAGGTTGGATGCCTTGGTAGATGGCTTGATCAACGAGCCGTAAGAACATGTGACATGTGATAAATATCGAGAAAGTTTAACATTGAATCTCGTTTTCTCGATTAAATGGCAGCTTTCGTAGATGGTTAAATGTGCTTGACGACATTTTTGATTAGTATGTTTTACTGGAGAAAAATTAATAAAAATAACGTACTACTTATTTTTATTTTTGTCATTTTTCTTCAATAAATCATTGATATGGAAAGAGTTGGTTTTAATATAGTAAGATCCTGTTTGTGAAAGATGGTTTTAAGGAAACTCCAATGATCCTCTCGCCATAGTTTCTGACGCCCGTCTCGATTTAAGGACAATTTAACAGCTCGGACGCATAGTTTTATTGACTTATTTGTTTACGTGGTTTTTAAACGACTTGTTTTCGTTGAATCCAATAGTCGTATACGCGGAGACACTCCTTTATTCGCTAGAGATATTCTTTCAATTTCTCCATCCGGATTTCTCTCGGATTTCAAGAAATTCCGAGTCATTTATCGTTCGAAGAAAGAGAAATAACGATCGTTTTGAAGATATGTGAATCGGATGAAATTATAAAAATTGTAGATTGTTCGTTTATTTTCGATCATTGAGTTTGGAAAAGTAAAACTATATATAATTTAATAAGATAATTTTTCAACAACATTTGATTAAAAGTTGTAGTAAGAGAATCGCCAATCGTTTAATAAAATCCGCATCGTCCGAATGAGCGAGAAAGAAAGAAGAGACAGAAACTATACCCCCTCGAGACGTATAACAGGCTTAGAGGGGAACCGAGTAACTCCGTTTAACCCTCTCGCACGTTGGAGAAATGTGCACCACACGAGTTAAAAGACGACCGAGCTTGAGTGCCTTGCCGTGTTGGTGCCGTAGGGGATGTGGTCACCCTCTCGGACCTTTCGTTCGACGACAATTAGCCTCCCACTCGGGAATTACTATCTCCTTTCGTCTCTGAAAACGTCTCTGATGATGTTTTCTAGGGGTTGGATGAAAGAAGTAAGAGATCGAATGGTCAATCCTGTCGCGTTTTTACTTAGAAAGCTTCGAAGTTCGACGTAAAAAAATCATTTCGTTGACTTTGAACTAGCAATAAGTTCGATTGTGATACCAACAAGAGCACCCTTTAAACGTGTACGATCTCTGTCGATGAGATTTCCAAGAAGAAAAGTTTCAAAGAAGAGGAAAAGCGAATATCGATACAATCTGGAAGAAGAATACTTTGATCCTGCATCGAAATGTAGGATGAGATACGATGAGCTCGTAAACCACTGGGGCTGTCGTACTCGTGGAAGACGAAACGCGTAAAATGTTTTATAGCGCGGCGGGGGTCAACAGAGTGGAAAAAGTACAACCGTAGGAGACACGCGGCGCTGGTACTTTCAAAATTTCATTCGGAATTTCAAGAAAAATAGTTCTCACTGATGGCTCTACGGAAGTCTTGCGATGATGATAGTGAAAGGGAAGGGTCTGTTTTAGGAGACTATCAGACTAGATGCGGATTGAATGATAAATCGAAATAACTCAAAGAAATTTTGCTTGTAAAAGAATGAAAAAATTGGTGCAGCGTATAGCAAAGCTTCTTCAACAAGGATTATACCTTTTAAAACTTACTTTTACCTTTTTTTACCGAGAATCTGTGTATTTCATCAAAAAAGCTTCATGGTTAGATTAGTCATTTCGCGAAATCGTTCGACGAAAGTTAACTTTCGAATCGTCTGGAAGTTGAGCAAAGTTGGTAAAACGTTGGCATGTATTTTGGAAACTCAACGTACACCGGAAGTGCAGGAGTAAGAGGAGGAAAGATTGGGATCGCGGTACTTCAGAAATTGGTGTTTCGCAAATGAGAGATGAAAAGGGAATAGCAGTAGGAAAGAAATATTCAGAATTTAGCGCGCTTATTTCACGGTCGCCAACGGCACGCGGATGAAAGTGTTTCGAACAAAGTTTTAACCGTGTCTAATGGCGAAACTTGGTGAACTCGTCCGAAGTTCGACCGTCGGTAAGTTCGGTCGCGGACGGAGCAACGAGAGAACATAAGGGGTGACAATGATGTGGAGGAGTGGGACGCAAGGACTTCATCGTAAAAAATATTTTAACGGTAGACCACATCGAAAGTTCTCTTTTCGCCTGGCCGACTATCAGTCTTTCTTAGTTATTTGGCACAATCCTCTTTCACTCGGCTACTTTTCTTTCTCCTTTGCCTTTTTGTTGCGAACCTTGACCTAGACGCGTCTTGATTTTGACCTTGCTTTGTCAAACGACCTTGACGACTGCCCACTGAGACTAGTGTGCGGATCGATAATAAAGTTTTCTCTTTTCCAAGACTAGAAGTCTCTTTAACAATTGAATCCAAGATCGTGAGTACTCTTACTTCAAGAACTTCAGGTAAAACTGAATGGTAGCTTAATCATTCGGTTTCTTTGATACAAAGAATCAATGATTCGTAGTAGTCTTAACAGTAGCATGTTCATTAAGAGAGTCCAGGTTTACGTTGGCATGGAGATGTTGCTTGCGGCTTTAGTCTAGAAAGAGAACGGTATGGAAGACCGTCGACATTAGAGAAAGCCGCGGTAGGCGATGGTGGGAAGAGTTCCATGCACCTTCGGCACTTCCTCTTCGTCGAGATTTCGTATATTTCTAGGTGGTAGTAGTGATGCAGCGTACAACAGTACCTCCGTTGAACTTGCTGTTTAGCCCGGTTCCGCGTCGGTGCCAGGCAGAAGAGAAGGGAGAAGAGAAGAGTATAGAAACAGACCGATGCTGGTAGTGGTGGTAGCGGTACATAGCAATGGTTAGTGCCTTGGCCAAGTAAGTTTCGCGTTATAGTCAATGGAATAAAATGGTTTCTACCGGTTGGTGGGAGCCAAGCTGTTCGCTCACGTTGCTCCAGAGCAACGTTAGCCTCAGGCGTTTCTACCGCGAGTAGTCCATGCAAAGCCCCAGGAACAACTCTGTTGGAGTGTACGGAGAGAAGCAGAGAAGGGTTGGCAGCGTCCTAGAAACACAGGAACATCATTGGGAGAACAACCCCGTCCCAAGGCACAGCTCTCTATATTTCAGTGGTACGAATGAGCGAGCAATTAACTTAGTCCTCCGTTTTGTCTTCTGTTCTTATCGCGAAGTCTCCAAAAGATGTAAACATAGAGGACTAAGAATCTTATCGTTTAGTACTTTTTCTTTCAATTTTGTTTATTCATTGAGAAAGAGCTAATTTTATGAAGTTATAATTTAAAAAGTCCTTTTAATCAGTCAGGAAAGAACAATGACGATAATTCTCTACTTGTCCATGAGCACGTACGACATCGAAGAAGGTTGAAAAATATGAAGGACTCGCATGTATAGGGATAGAGTTTTGAACGGCTTGTGGCCATACGCAGATATAGGTAGTATCCGTGTAGATCGGTCACGTACGTGTTGTATCTCAGAGAGGGCGTAGGTCCCCATGCTGGCCATATATCAGTGACGAACAGACAGATGGAAGGAACATCATGCTTTACTCTCTCTCTCTCTCTCACTCTCTCTCTCTCTTTCTCTCTCTTACCTTCCTTCATCCTTCTCCCACTTCTCTCTCTTCTATCTTTCTCTATTCTCTTTCATCGTACGTTCGTCTTCCTTTACTCTCGAGGTTCCACCGAGCTGCCTGTCGTACCACTGCCGTCTGTTCGTAGTCAGCTTAGAGGGGCAGAAAGAGGAAAGCTGGGAAGAGAGAGAGAGTAAGAGAGAGTGAGTGAGAGGGCAGGAAAGAGAGAGAGGGAAGAAGGATGGATAGGAGAGAGAGAAGGAAGAAGGATGGACAGGAGAGAGAGAGAGAGAGAGAGAGAGAGACAGAGAGAGAGAGTAAGAGAGAGTGAGTGAGAGGGCAGGAGAGAGAGAAAGAGGGAAGAAGGATGGACAGGAGAGAGAGAGAGAGAGAGAGAGAGAGAGAGAGAGAGAGAGAAATAAAGAGAAGGGGAGTTCACTCGCTGGAAGTGTCGCTAACTATTTTACGTAACTTCGCCGACAGTTTGGCTCGCGTTGACCACGTACGTCCGGGTTCACGCTCTCACGGGACTGACCAAGCGCGAGGAGGGAAACGGTAGGGGGTGGTTTGCCAAGGGTGGAAGAGCCTCGAGATGGAAAGGAAGAAGCGAGCGAATCGAACGTTGTTGGGGTAGTTTCACCACGATGTCCCAAGATATGCATACGTGACGGATACACGGACTGAAAACGTGATCATTGAACTCTCGAAATATCCTTCTCTTTTCTCGAGAGTTATTGAGCTCTCTCAACCCCTAGACATCGATGAGCTAGGATTTCATATTTTTCTTTACGTTCATTTTCGTTCAACGTGATGGAACAATCCTTATATTTTCTTTTGATTAAGTATCTTTAAATCATTGTTTGAGAATGGCAGAAGTTCCGAAAAACGATAATGTTCTTATAAGATATCGAAATTGCACCTTCGAGAACAATCGAGGAGGATTGTCGTGAGAAGGTATAGTTTTCGAGCAGTAGTAATTCGTGGCTAATAAAAATGGTTCTATCGACGTATGGCGGTCATAACGAAACGTTAATGACCATCGATTACATCCTCGCAATTACTGCGATAAATCGCGTGTACAATGCGTCCCTCTTCTCGGACATCGTTACGACTTTTCTTATCGTCTCGCTTTTTCCCGTTCGCGATCGAAAATAGCCATTCGTAGCTGAACAAGTATTTGCTCGTGAGAATGTCCGATATCTACATGCATTCTCCTACCAAAAAAACGAGAACAATTTTTATTTTAGAAGGAAATAAATTTTTCATTTCGCAGGAAAAAGTATTATACGATCAATATCTTATTCGGATTACTGTTTGTTAGATTAAACTCTCGATGTTTTACACATTTTCACGGAATTAAAAGAATTCGACGATATCTCGTTTGGACGATGAAAAGGAGCTTTTCTTTCATTTTGATGAATATCGGGAAACAAAGAAGAAAGAGAAAGAGAGAAAGTGAAATAGAAAGAGAGAGAGAGAGAGGGAGAGAGAGAAAGAGAAAGTGAAACACAAAAAGAGAGAGCGAGAGAGAGAGAGAAAGTGAAAGACAAAGAGAGAGAGAGAGAGAGAGAGAGAGAAAGAGAGAGAAAGAGAGAGAAAGAGAGAGAAAGAGAATAAAAGAGAGAGAAAGAGAGAGAAAGAGATAGAGTGATAGGCAACGTTCGTTTTCAATGAAGACAAAGTTGTCAGTATTCTCAAAGATATCTCGAAGACTGAAGCGACAATCCTTTCGATCGGACAGTCTTCAAGCCAGACTCTTTGTTTTTGTTCTCGTCAGTCGCTCTCGCACCCTTACATCATTCTCATTTTCACCCCTTAATTCACACCCCCCTTGTCTTTTCTTTCTCTATCTTTTTAGTTGAAATGCAAAAAAGATAAAAAGAGAAAGAGAGAGAAAGAGAGAGAAAGAGAGAGAGAGAGAGAGAGAGAGAGAGAGAGAGAGAGAGAGAGAGTGAGTGAGAGAATAAGAGATGGAAGAACGACGCGACTGCAAAAGGTTGCAAGGAATCAATTATGGAACTTTTCAAATTTGTCAGTAATATTGAGATTTCTTTTATATCTGGGGAGTTCATAATTGAAATCTATCGGAAAACGAAAAGGACTCTGCGCGGGGGTTAGATTTAGTGGAGGAGGACTGAACTTTTTGTTTTTTGCTTCACTATTGTTTCCTATTGCACGTTCGTCCGGGTTTCTATTCTTTTAGTTCAACTATTTTTATTCTTTTCACAAATTCTCTCTCTCTCTTTTTTTTTTCTTTCTTTCGCCTTTATCTCATACTCCCTCTTCTTATAATTTTAGAACATAGAAGAAAAAGTAGAAAGTATAACACCTCTTTTCCGTATCATAGATTCCGTTCAATTGCGCGCATTTAGAGCTTCCGACTGGCACGGATATATTCCGCGAATTGGAAGAAAATTGTCGTCTTAAAAGCAGTCGCTCCATTAAATCCTATCGCTTTGTTTGAACGCATACCATGTGTCAAAAGCAAATAAAGACTTCGTCGAACAAATCGGTGGCGTATGAAACATTCTACGATCTTATTCGTAATTATCATAACATAAAAACATTTGTATCTTTTTTCTAATGTTTTGTATTTTAATCTTTACATATTATTATATTTATTGATTTTTGTTAATTCTTTCTGATCTTCACTGACTTTCATATTAACGTCGAGTGGTCGAAAACTCATCGTTCTATCTTATGAGTATATAAAAATTTGTTGAATTTTAACATAGATTTAGAGTATAATTTAGAAGGTGCAATCATCACAATTCTTCGAGATGTCGAGCAGCTTTGGCGATAAAAGTTCCCAGTACTTACGATTCACGACGGGCTCGCGTGAAACGATTACCTTGGAATACGAAATTAGTTAACTTAAACATTTGAATTTCTTAACTTATATACCCTTCTTATGGTGAATGCAGTGGTAGTTGCTTCATAACATGTAGGAGTGAAATTTCAACGGTAAGCGTTTACATTCAAAATTGAAACTGATTTTTTTTCGTGTAGTAGCTACTGTCGATCGCGTCAACAATGATCATGATGAGAATTTTTATTCTCACGACGGAAAGTTTCAGTTCGGGTCCCTCGCAAGCCGTCGACAAGGAAGGTGTACGAAGAGGATGCGCTTAATTGGCCGATTGTCCGAACCACTGAATCGTGGTAACCGTGTTAACTGTGGAACTGATACTCACTCAGCGTAGCGTATTAATTTTCATTAAAATAAAATTCAAATAAAATTTCCATCAGTTTGGTCGAGGAGCAGAGTTTGAAGTCGTGCGAAGAATGTTTAATAATCTGACAAGATTAATATCTCGTCGAAGTACCATTTTTCTCTCTTTTTTTCTGTTTCTAATTTTCTGATATTTTTAACTACGTACGATCAATTCTTTTTTTCTCCCAGATTGTACCGTCCAGCAATCGCTATGTAATCATAATGAATCGTCCTTTTTCGTTCTCCTTTTTAAATTTAATGAGAACATCGATTTTTTTATCGAAATGCCATGCTTTCTTTGCAAAAGACAGCCTTTCTCCCGTTTCTCTCTATTTCTTTCTTTTTTTTTTAGAGCCAATCGTTAGATCGACGAATTCGTCAGATTCGCTTAATTGTTAAACTGAAATAATTAGGTAATCAACGCGACAGAAATAACATAAAAAGATTTGCAACAATACTCATCGCTTTCGTTGGCTTCGCACCCTCGTAACTTTTGTGTCGTGGCTTCACGCACCGCTTGACATGTTCTGCTCCGTTTTCTATCCTTCCTCGTTTCGAAAGTTGTTTGAATTAATGCTCTGCGTTTTCGAAGCGTTCACAGTGTCGAGGTGATGGAATATTTCAAGAGAAAATGGCCACAAAAGAAAAAGAGAGAAAGAGAGAGAGAGAGAGAGAGAGAGAGAGAGAGAGAGAGATAGGGTGCAAAAATGATCGTGACACATGGAAAGCAGCGTGTGCGCGAGCAACCGTCTGGATTGTTCAAGGAAACAATAATAAAAGTTGCATTAATTAAGAGGGTAGTTGCAAACGGGGATTGCTTGTTAGATGGGAGTCTCCCTTGCCTCTCTCGTCGCTTAATATCCGTTCATCACTCTTGCCACTTCTGTTTTGATTAATAAAAAATGCGAAAGTACGAGTAAAATCAAGTGTGCTGTGAGAAACAATAATAATGCTTGCTATTCCTTTCATCTTTTTTAAATTTTCTTTCCTATTTATTTTATTCCTTCATTTGTACACCGTAATAATTAAAATGTGTGTGTATTATTCTGAACTTAGGTAATGACAAAATTTCATGAAATTTTATAAATTTGATAAAAACATTTCATCACCTAAGCGTCGATTATTAGCTGAATAGCATAGGTGTTTATTTGTTTATTTAATTTTATAATAACTTAAAAGTTTTACGAATTAAGAACATGTTTCTTAATTCACATAAATTGACGCAATAACATAATGATTTTTCTCTAAAAAAAACTGATAAAGGAATTATCATTGTTCTTACCGTATGTTGACTTTAGCACACGTTTGAGAAAATTTCGTTTTAATATTCGAATGATCGTTACTTCTTCCTCACTTTCTCTCGAAATTCGCGCCTCGTTGCTCCGGCAATTGTTTCAGCTGCCGTTTCTTCATGGACTTTACGAAAAATACTTTTTCCAGTTGAGAGAAAAACGCGATCGTTCGAACCTCTCGAAAGTTTTTTTTTTTTTCTTTTAAAGAAAAATTCATCGTAAAGTTTAGAAGAAAAACAATTTAAAGGGCGGTATATTTCAATCCGTAGCCCTTCTAGGTGGCTCATTGTCATTATGCCTTCGAAACAGTATTATCCTATTTCTCCGCCCTTTGACCACCCTTCGCGCTCTCCGCCCGATTATCTCATCAATTTTCATTACGCATCGTACCGCATCGGCGCTGATTAAGGCCACGCTACGTTCACGTATTTTCTTGCCGCTCTGTGAGCGTGTAAGTATGCGTATGTCTATGTGTATATATCCCGTTTACATCCGATGGTGATTATACACAGTAATGTATATAGTACAGTACAGTAATTAAGAACCACATTTCGAGGGCCTTGCTATTATTCGTATTCGTCGAATAATTGATCGATCTCTTTTTGAAGTTGGAACCGATGTAATCGACGATGACTGAGTGGCGAATAGTATTTGGGACAAGGCAATATCTACGCGAAAATTGACGTGGAATATTTTCAATGTCGTTTCATGATCGCTTAGAATTTTGAAAAAGTATGAAAGTTCAAGTATAAATTCGAAAAGAAAATCTCCTTGATATATAGAATCAAATATAAAATGAACGATTAAAGAAATTGTCTCGAGATTGATATCCAAGAAAGAAAATGGATCCTTAGATCCCCTTAATTGTGAGAGTTAAATAATTCACTGTCAATCTTTTCACCCTTCTCTTCACTCGAAAGATCGCCGGAGAGAAGTAGAATGCCATGCAAGGCGCCACGCTGTCTTTTAATTATTCTACCCCGAGTGGCAAATAATATAATTCATTTCACTGTTTGGACCGGGTCGTCGAAGGGTGCCGAATTACGATCCTTTTCCTTTTCGCTCCATTCCTAGAGGCTGAGCTCACAATCTTGTACCTTCTTTTCTATATACTCATATTTACTTTTTCGCTTGGACGTGAATATCAAATCGTGGGAAATATGCTCGCATGTAAACGAATTTTTTATACTTTAACGATCATTATTATCATTAACATTATCTATCGTTAATGATTTAACGATCTTACGAAAAACTTTACAATACGGGAATTCGATCAGTCGATTATTTCCATTGATAAAAATGAACATTAAAAAAGTTTCGAAAACTTTCAATGGGAAACGTGGACTTAACAAACGTTAACTCGGATCGCAGTTTTAGTGAAAAGGACTTAACCGAAAACCGCAGGGCATTCATTTCGTGGGAGTGCAACGAGCAATCGAGAATGGAAGTAACGTTAACGGTGGAAAGTGGAAAGAGAAGGAGAAGGGAGAGACAGAGAGTGAGAGAGAAGGAGAATGAGTGGGAGCATGCTTGTACCGTACTCTCTGCACGGTGTAATCCATAGAAATTCGTACCGCAATTACGTGCCGTGGCTGCGTTCACGCGGATCCTGGCTAATCCCGTGAATGCGGCCACCGAACCGTGACAGGACGACTCTGGGTGCTCGCTCAGGACGACAATGGACGAAAACGCGCCCTGGAACAAAGATCTCGACTGCCAATTAATGTCCGACGACGACGACGACGACGACGACGAGTTTCTCTAGCGAGTTGTCCTAATTCTTTACGAAATGTAACTCCTTTATTTAATTCCTTAATTTAAGTTAATAAATTATCATTTGGATTTGTGTAAATGATAATGTTGACAGATAATTCATTGTGATTAATTATTTTTTATTTTATATATTTTTCATGAATATTCGGAGATCTTATCGACGAAATATTTAATCAATATGATTGAGAATTCGTAAGATAATTCTAAGGGAGTAAGAGTTAAAGATGAAAAGGAAGGAAGGAATGAAGATGAATAAAAGCTCGCATCTGCGACTCTCATGGATTTATGTCACGTTCTCGCGCCTTGTAATATTGGCCCCTTCGGTGTCGCGAATATGCCGAGTCCATTTATAGTCGGAACAGTCGGTTGTGTTTGCTTCGACGGGGCTAGAGGAGGGGTTGTGCAAGGGGATGAAGGAGGCAGCACGCAAAAGCTCGACAATGGACTGACGCGATGCACACTCCGTGTAAGGTGAATTTTAGAGACGAGAGTCTAGATATCTAATTAACAGCGAGACGACAATAGGCGAGCCATTCGTCGTGTTTGAATCGTATCTATGCTTCGTTTCTCTATATATCTACAAGTCTCTAGGTCGCATACGTTTCTTGCTTCGTGAGCTACTAGAAATACAACCTGTGAGAAAGCAAATAAATGTGGCGAGCTGGAGACAGTGACATTACATTCGTGATAGTGACAGATTCTATTTTATCATGACCGAGATTGCGCAATATCTTTTTCTTCTTTATTTGATTTATTTGATGCGATGTGATTAGTTTAAAATTTTTTTTTTATAAATCAACGGAAATCCTGTTTAAATCGCATAATTAAGGTTTTTTGTAATTTCATTTATTGTATGTTATACATTGTTTCTATAGATTAACGTTTAAATTCACAGCTCATTGATCTTGACAAAAGTTAACGAATCGAACATTGCAATTACTTAGCCATTTCATTGTATGTAAGAGATAGAATAAGCATCACAATCTTTATGTTAACGATCTGCTAGATGGTGACCAGTTAAGCACTTGCAATGAGCTTTTCATAGATATATATCCGCGAGGCCGATGTATTAAAAGTTTCTTCTGGAAAACGAGGGTGGTTGTTCTACAAACTCGCCAAGTTATTTGGGTCACCTTTTCTATCTTCTACGTTACCTATCTAGTTTTTTCTGATTCGTTACACTTTTATTCGCCAAATCTTGGAATTATTTTATTTAGATAACATAAAACATAGATTTTTTTTTAATTACACGTGATAGGATGATTTGAATGATCTTATAGATAAAAAGAGAAAAGAAATAAAAACTTAATAAAGCTCGATTTCTTTTTTTTTTTAAAGGGCAACCAGATATAGAACGAATGTTCTCTTTCCTTTTTTAACGCAGATCCCACTTTAGGAATAAACGTGCGTATTCCGAGGAATAAATTTTCTGACAAAGCACGACGGCTTCGACAATTAGAATCACTAAGGACCGACCGGTGTGACGAGGAATAGACGGAAGCTGAAGAGCGAGCAGCACTGGCTGGAAAAAAAGTTTAATTATAAATACCGAGAAAGGACGTGGAGACGTGGTGCTCGAGAAAAGGACGTCGACGACATCGACTACGACGACGACGACGACGACGACGACGTTGGCCAAATGGTCACGGCTTAGCGCTGGGGAAAACTCTTTCAGCCAAACGAAGGGAATCCGTCCAGAGATTATCCCTCGGCTTCAAAAAGTTGTTAATTACTTGGATTTCCTCCCTCCCTCCCTCTTTCTCTTTCCTCTATCTCTTTTTCTCTTATTCTCTCCTCACCACACCGTCCCTTTTTCACGTAGCGTGTTCTTGTAGACAGAGCCGCTATTTCTGCTTTTATATCGGAATATTTTTTAATCCCTTCCTTCCTTCCTTCCTTCCTTTCACTTCGGCTGTATAGCCTGTCGAAGCGGTACAATTGCAATCTCGATGTAGATCGTTAATCGGCTGTTAAGCAGCGAGAGTTTTTCTCGTAATTCGACGATCAACTAACGTCCCTATCCTTTCTTTCTTCGGAATTAAATTCGAAATCCTCTTCCTTTATTTCCCTTCGTATTTAAATTTTTTTTTTTTAGATTTTATTATTCTATATTCTATATATCAATGCTTCGTGAAATAAGATCTTGAGTTTCACTACCACGTAGTCTCGCGTTCTAAGTCGGCAAGTGTAGAAGGCGATCACTTTGTGGTGGCTACCTCGTGAAGACTTGACCATTAGCCGTGGTAAGCCCTTTGCTCGCCGTTGGCAAAGGAAAGGGTGCAAAGTGGGAGCGAAAGGATGACAGAGAAGTTCGAGTGGGTTCCAGGTACAAATATCGTTAACGTTGCTCATGCTGTGTGAAGGCGGCCGGTTAGTAATTTTGCAGCAGTTTGTCGAACAACAACAACAACAACAAGTAGAAGAACAAACTGCTCGAGAAGGTTCTTGCTTCCTGGTGGTTGAATAGTAGCCAATTTCAACTCAACAAGCGGTATATTTTTGTATTTTGCGGTACTCGAGAATCATATATTTTTGGGGAAAAATAAAGTTTATATCTTCCTAGAGTAAATTGATCTTCTAATATTTCTTATATTCTTTAGATAAATATTGCGGAAACGTGTTAATTCAAGGACAATGTTTTTCATCCATACGAACTTCTCGATAGTATAAATACAAGGAAGATTTTAGCCGAGTAAATAGGAGAAATAGCGGGAAGGATATGTTGCGTGAGTTTTCTATATGGATATCATAACTTGAACTCGTTAGGAAAAGAGAGCTCTCGTGACAAGGAAATATGAAATTTGTCGGAGTCTGAGGGTGTCAGGGCGTTAATCAATATTATCCGCAAATAGAAGCTTGAGCTTCTTCTTCTTCTTCTTCTTCTTCTTTCTTTCATGGCACCTTGTTTCGACGGTAAGTAAAGATAATAATTGAACTTTTTGTTGGAGTTCGTTGGATTTTTATTATTTTTCTTTGGCCAATATTTGGACTGTACTATGTATGTTCTGAATTTTCAAAAGAAAGCTTTATGTGTTATAATTTGTAGAAATGTTAGCAAGATTAGAATATTCCCATGAGATGGGCCATAGTAACATTTCGGTCTTTATGCATACATATATCCGTTATACCGCCTGGCCGGTCAGGGAAATCTAAACTTGTCGGTAATACAAGCAACTTCTCTGTCTCTCTTCATCTTACTCTTACCCGTGTCATTATATGCGTTACTACAAATTGAAACTCTCTGCTCGATAGTTCGCCGATTTATAGCGATAAACGCAGAATATAGACATAAACAAATTTGATAATCTTTAAAACAAGTTCATTAGAAAGTATTATGTTTAACTTATCTTTTTTTTATTGATAATAAAAAAAATTTTTGTAGAAGAAATGTTATTTTCTCACAAAGAAAATCTTCATGTTTGTAATACAAGTAACGCATCGAGGTCTTTTGAACGTTTCGACAATTTCTTGCGAAACTCGAGTGATTTCATAGTTGTCAAAATCTCCTTGAGGAGGGATTTATTTCGACGAAAATCGTATTGTCGTTTGAGAAAAAGAAGTGTTTACGTTGAGCGACTTGTCTAGCGATGGCCACATACGGGTCGTAAAAGTCGCGTGTAAAACCGATCACACGTATTTTTCCCTGCCGAGTCGAGGGATATAAGCAAACGTAAGAACGTATATAAATCTGTGGCTCGCGGTTTCCTTTGCTCGTCGTTCATAAATTTCGGTAGGAGAGCGACAAATACACCGACTTGCGATAGTCCCCATACTATTGACGAAAATGAAATGCACTCCAGAGAGACAAGCGATAGGTGAACGATGCTTTTCGAAAGAGAGACATAGGGAATGAAGGGTAGACGTCTTGTTCGAAGGACGAGGAAGGGAGTATGAAAGCAGTAGGAATACGAAGAGGGCGTCGATCATAAAATTGTTGACAGCTAAAGTTACGTACAACAATGCTCACGATGCGTCGCAAACGAGACGATTTGCTCCCTTCGAAAAGAGATATTCGCGAACTTGAACCGTATTCGAGAAATCCATGAAAAAGCTTTGATGTTTTCTCAAAGTAGATATAATTTTGTTGTTGATACTTAATTTTTACACAAAGTTATTTAAACAAAGAAAGAAACAAAGAATCATCAAAATGATATGTTATAAATTAAATGTCATCAATAATTATTGGTTATCACATTGACGTGTTATCAATAATTATTGATAATGTAAAACGATAGGATATATAAACAAAAAAAAAATTTGAACGTTTTTCTAAACTAGTTATAATTTTCCTGCAGATATTTAGTTTGTATTTTCCTTATTTAAGAAGAAATCATCGAAATAATATAAATAAAGGCAATTATTAATATTGTAGAAATATATGGTATGATTGAAATTTAAATAAGTTAACAACGTAATAATAACTTTAAACAGTCTTTCACTCGCTCGTCATACATTCATTCTTCCGTAATCCCATATTCGGATATATATATATATATATATATATATATATATATATATATATATATATATATCACATTCCGGCATATAATTGCGTAACATACTTCGGATAGGAAAAGACTTTACGTGAGATTTTACTAGAAATAGCATTTCACCTCGTCGGTTCGGTGAAACGTTCGCTCGGACAAACTAGAGAGAGAGTAGCGATGCACGATGGAATTCTCACATCGAGCTAAGGTCTTTCGTTTCACCTGCAAGGTGCGGCGAACGAAGCGAGAGCAAGGTAAACTTTTGCATCGGAGTCGCGGTCAGAAACGAGCTTGGGGTGGGTGAGTTGCGGGTGGCAGATCTGCGATCCGGAATGGGATCTGTCCGTTCCAGACATTACTACCACCGCCTATTTCATCCGAAAAGCAGTACGGTTTCGTACGTCACCCGCCACGACGAGAAAACGAAACGACGACCAGGACGACGACGACGACGACGACGACGACGACGACGACGACGACGACGATAGTTAACATTGTAGAGAATCAAGAATCAAGAGCTTGTGCAAATCGAGTTTGCTTCGAAAATTTCTCTCCTTATTTTTCTATTCCTTTTTTTCTTTATGATAAGTATTTCAGTATATGTTTTAGATATCAGTAAATAGATTATTATTTCAACAAAAAGAAGATACATTTTTGTTTTTGGAGTAATGAGTTAATTAGTAAAGTAGTTTTTCATCCTTTTTATTTAATTATAAGGTATTTTAAATGTGTAAACATATAGAAATAATTCAATAATGATTTACATATATGATATTTACATAAAAGATGTCGCAGAAATAATATTTCTTTAGAATGAATAATTTATAAAACATAATCAAATTATTTCTTATTTTTTTTTCGCTTTTTAAAATACTATTTATTCTTTTTTTCTGTCATTTGCATGATCGTAGGTGTGGCCAGTGCATTTCGAGACATTCGATTTCGAATAGGTTGTTCGGAGAAGATGTCTGCGTAACTCTGCGGGAGAACTCTGTCTCAGTGACGACGAGGCTTGCTTCGACACTTTCGATAATTACTCCAACGAGATTCTCGTCAAGGGGAGTCGAACCTTTTTAATAATCTGCATTTGGAAGTTGAATCGATCTAGATTTTCAAATATACATATATATATATATTTATTTATTTATATAAGGGGAGCACGAATTTGCATATAGTAGACTATTCTATGATCGGTAAAGCCATGGTTTTATCGCGAGCGAATTTCTTCGAATTCTCACCCTCTTCGTTTCTTCTTTACGCCTCGTTCATAGTCTCTTTCCTTTTCTCTTTCTTTCTCCTTTTTCATCTCTCTTACTCTCCCAGCTTTTCTCAGGCTTTCTCGTAACATCACGCACGCGGAACACGTAGCGGTACGATATTAGCTTTTCATGCGAAGCGGACCCCGCACCCGATCTACATATCGGTCCTTTGTGTAAAAAGGACTGCCAAACAGAATTTAAGGTTATTTCAGGAGAATAAGAATGGGCCGAATGCAAAATACGGAAACCACATCGCTGCTTTCGTTGCGATCTATCGAAATTCTCTTTCCTACGATAAAACGAGATATGCTTTATTTGTTTACAAATTAGTGTCATATATGAACTAAATCGCGTTGCGATTGTCGTTTCCATGGAAATATCAGGATACTACTTATTTGTTATTTGTTTACAAAGGAACAAAAGAGTACGAGATAATAGTGAATCCAACCAGGAAAAGTTTTTTGCTATTTGAATTGTTATCACGTATGGAAAAAAATGAAAAGAGAAAAGTAGACAGACTAGTTGGGTACAGGAGTGAATTTCGCGATAACCGACACCTCTATAATGTTATTAATTATAAAGTTACCGACAGACAAATGGGACAGCACGAGCGAGAATCGTCTCTGCTCGTTTCCCTTCTTTCTCTTTTTGCTATTTTTATTCCCTTCTGGAAACGCAGTTAGGTAATTGATACGAGCGTGCTCGAGTGGCGGTCCCCTCATTCTCAACTATTTTGCACACTGACGAAATCCGAAATCATGTATATACATTAAATATTCGAGTAATTCGTTACATTCAAAACTTCTCGGCGCTTTCGCCAGTGCTCTCTTTCTCTTTTTCTCTAACAGACAGTTGGAATTTATCCTAACAAATGTTTCTACTACTTTTACTCCCTCCTTTTCCTTCATAATATACGATAAACATTTTCCTCTTCGTTTCGAGAGGGCAGAAAAACGCGGTGGAAAATATTTATGCGACATGTCGAGGGTTGGCGTTCCTTCAAAGGCTTGACCTACCTATATCAAGTGATATCAAACGTTCAAGTAAACGTACCATTTTAGCGGATTTTTCAATTGGTTTGTACGAAAAGACAAAAATTTCATAAATTTGACCTATCAGTTTTATTTTTTTGAATATTTTGAATATAAGTATTCGTGGCGAATTCAATCAACGAGAATCGATCGTAAACATTTCTGTCCTATATATGAAAAGAATAAGAAAAGGGATGCATGCGGAAGCTCACGTGACACACGCGGATCATACGCATCGTCGATTTTAGTGCGTTATAAATCGAAGAGTCAGCCTTTCTGGCGCCTTTTTCTCTCCCTATATCTCTTTCTCTTTTTCTCCTCTTTCTCTGAATCACGTTTCATTGTTCGTCGAATTCGATCGGTGCTTAATTGATGTTGAGCCCCGCATTATCAGGTCTTTATTTAGATTAACTTTACTTTGTAATATTTATGTGAAATAAGATATAAGAAGTACTTATACATGGTAAGATATACATTATATACATATGTGTGGGTGAATAGTGACAATGTGTGTAGACACGTGTAAATTCCACTTTCAAACGTTTGTTTAAAAGAGAAATACTTAAAGCGAATGTAGGTTATGAGAATGATTTTGATTGAATGAATGTAGTTTTATGTTAAAGTATTCGAATGTGACAATCCGCTTATATTCTATTACGTAATTATGTTATATTTTTATATGATAGTTTATTTAATCTTTATGATTTTATTATTCTCTTGAGCATGTCCTACAATTCTTTTTTTAACATTTACTCGAGATAATGTATACACACGACTCAGTCTCGAAGTGAGTAGTATGATTCTTAAAAAAGTATTCACATTTTATTATTCATAATAAGTAATTGGCATAAGGTTATAATCAGATAGTAAGAGATTCGAATTATTTTCCAGAACGAAATGGAGTCTCATTTCGTACGCAGCTGATCGGCATAGTGTATCTAGCTTGCACAGCTATCGCATAACTAGAATACTAAATCGATTCTCGAATAGCTAGCCGAGTTCTGGACAGCGTAGTTTAAGTCAAAGTTTTAATCACTATCGACTTCGAGACATCTCTTGTGTCTCAGGAGATTTACGAATTTCTCGCAAAATGAGACGAGGGAAATGGAGCGTCACCGAATTTCGAGATTAGTCCTCGAACGGTCACTGTATTATTTATTATTAATGCTTGTTTCTATTCAGGTTGAATCGTCGAAAGGATTTTGCCAATGAATTTGACTTCGATATGGCACATATGTACTTACTTACACTCGAATGTTTTTCACATATCGTGAAATGAAAATCAAGAAGAAAGATAAAGAGGTAAAAGGTAGAGAGAATGAGGAAAAGGAGAGGAAAGGAAAGGGGAGAACGAGTATCTCGACTCGTAATCTACGAAACAAAGTTTTGCCCAAAAATAGGCAGCGTGTGTGTGTTGAACGCATCCATGGTGAGAAGGGTCAGAGAGGGCAGATTAATTGATACCGCTACAGAGAAGCCGAATGAGAAAGAGAAAGGTGAAAAGTAGGAATGGAATCCAAAGGGTAAGAGAATGAAAGAGGTATAAAAAAGAGAGAGAGAGAGAGAGAGAGAGAGAGAGAGAGAGAGAGAGAGAGAGAGAAAAGGGAGAAAGAAAGCGCACATATGTACCACAAAGTGCAAGTGGAAGAGAAGGAGGAGGAGGTGGAGGTAAAGCTGTCGGGCCGCTGCAGGGGAAATGCAGTTACGATATCGTGAGCAGCGGAGTTGCTTGGCCAGTGGCCACTCTTGATCCCCAATAGCAATTGAGCATTTGGTTAATATGTCTTTCCATTCAGAAAATTGGATATTTTGGATGCCTATTTGATACGGCCATCGTTTCAAACTCGATATGCTGGATTAATCGGATTTATTTCTTTTCCTGAAGCGTATAATTCATGTTGTTGTTCGTTTTTTCCTAAGGTTTAAGTTAAAGCAGATATCTATATAAGAATCTGTATGAGATAAATATAAATTTTTCTTTTTGTACAAATATAAAATTATATGTAGGAGATAAAAATATTTTTCACGGAAACGTAATCTTCTATTTTGGGATAGATCGAGACTAGCTTAAATCGCCTTCCATCCTCCAACCTCGGACGTCTTTCAGGTTGCGGTCCTTCCTTGTCAGCTTGGAGCACCACTCCCTGCGACGTTGGCACGAACGAAACGAGTTTAATTCGACCACCCTAAGAAACTCACGGCAGCTCGCATTCCTCAGGGAAGTTTCTGATTGTGTGTCCGGCTTCGTCGGGGGAGTTCGCACGTTCGTGGCGTAGGACAGTGTGCTCCGTTCTTACAGCAGGGCTGACCACCAGTATTTATGTCTCGGACACACTCTGGGTATCTCGAGTGTTCCGGGTAGTTTCCCGGACCCGCGTCCCGCTGGCCCGCTAATGGTTATGGTAATTACCGGCCCTAATTGCGAGCAATGGAATTACGAAATATCAAAGTTCGCCGCGACTGCGCTCGCATCTCCACTTTCCTCCTTCTCTCTCTCTCTCTTTCTCTCTCTCTCTCTCGCTCGGCCTCCCTCTACCTCTTTACTTACAGGACATTCGCTTGCTCTCTGACCGAAGAAGAAGGACCTTGGTTTTCGAAGAGACCGGAGAACGTTTTGTCGAGCGCCCAACTGTTGGTCAGTTGTTTCGAGACTCAGTCGATGTTTATTGCGGGAATTCATGTCGGTCATTGGAAGGATATGCTACTATTTCCAATTACCAAGCATACATACGTTGTAACACAGGATTTCTACCTAGTGATTTCAGTATTATTTCGTGCAGTACTTTTTCATTCTTTCTTCGTTAGACACGGCTGAGCCAGAAGGGCTGGCATAGGGTAGCTGACTAATGTAAAGGCAAAAGTTGAACCGTTGGAAACGCCTTGATGTGGTTATCGCGAGCCAGGAAAAGCTACCTCTTTACCTCTCTCGGACGCCAGGCTAAATTGGCAAATATTAAAATTCTTTCGATGCAGAAGAAGCATGTACAATGGTTCGTGGAGCGTAGGAACTCTCAACGGTTCTCTCTTGTTCTTTTTCTCTCTATTTTTCTCTTTCTGCCCTTCCTTTTTCTCCTCTTCTTTCCCTCTCCCACCCTATCACTGCAAAGAGTGGCCACACCAACATTTAAAACCTCTACCAGAGTTTTTCGTTCACAGAGCCAGCACACTTTCCGCGCTCGATCTGAAAAACTCGTTTGTTTACTTTATTGTTCTCCACCCTGGTTTGCCTTTGCTCTATGTTTGAGTGGCTTCGATCAACCGCCTTCGAGCACGAGTAAAACAAGGGTAGTTTTACGTATTGAAGGGACGACTTTGATTTAATTTAAATGAACATTTTACGAGTACGAAAATTCTTCCTAGTTTCATGGATGATAGGCACCGTTCGAGGTCGCCTCCCGTAAGTAAAAAAACTCGTGTTACCCGTTGTAATTAAAATCGCTTTATAAGGAGGAGAAAGTCTTTACAGGCAACTTCGTTAATCGAGGCAGAGGTGCTGCTTCCACGTCATTCGCTCGCCTAATAAAAATTAACGGCAAGCAGGTGTAGAGGTCCGACTTGGCTAAAGGGTCTTCGAGATTGGGGCTTCTTTCAAGGGGTTGCTTACCACCGAAAGGGCAAAAGGGCGAGCGCCAAGAAAAATTATAAAAATAATCTGGCCGTGGAAAGGAGCAGTCAATTCGGCCGGAAAACTTACGTAACAAGCAGTTCTGAGGAAATTGCGGGAGAAACCATTTTCCACGAACGAGCGAGTGCGAATAAAACGAAATCAACGTTACCGAACGTGTTGTCACTTTCTAGGATACAACATTATAAACTTTTTCTCATATAGTTAGACGACGGATGTTTCATTACTCCTTAGAAGATTATTCGACTTTCGATTATTTCGAAATTTCAACCAAATTCTATTTCCTATCACGGCATTTATCGTACAAGTTAGGCATGTGCAATTTAGCGTATCGAATTTATCGTCAATTTCTTAGCAGAACATTATGCCGCGTGGAGGGTTCAATTTAAGCGAACTACAAGCGGCACATGCAGGCTTCCGAAACGAGCCGACAAGTAGCTATTTACGTGCACCACCGTACCTCCCATGAGGTGGTGGGAAGCGATCGAGGGCAGGAAAGGTAGAACACGCTACTCGCTTCCCTTCCAATTGGTAGGGGGGGTTGCCTTAAATGGTCCTTGCTTAATACGACACAAGAGGCTAATCTTAAAAAATCCTGGGTAAGATAAGCCCTTCCTGAGTTAACTTCTGAAGGTTCGGTCTTCACCCTCGACGATCTTCCAAGTAGTTAGGAGTCTCTGTGAGTGGAGCGGATTGAGACGCCGGTGTTCTTTTCATTAGCTGATAACTGGATTCCGGGATACGTTTTGCCTACGAACGACACGTTAAACTTATGAGTAACCGTCTTTTATGGTATATAGCCAGAGGGAATAGTATATATTTTCTGAGTAAGTTAACATATCTCGATAAAAAGTACGTCTTTGTGCTCTCATAAAGAATACTTTTCAAGTTTTGTGGGGTAACAAGAAAACTGATGGAAAGAATTTTCACGTTCTGTTTACAAATTTCCCTTTAATTATTGAAAGTAGATTTAACGTTCCGTCTTTCTCGTGACGCGAGAGATTGTATTTTTTTTTGTTTTTGTTATCTCCAGGGAGTAGAGATTTTTTTTCTCGTTCTTACAATCCATCCTACGCACTCTTACATTCCCTAATAGCCTGTGTTCCAAGATTGTTGGCCGGTCGGCAAGTATCGTAATATCGTTCGTTGATTTCCGTCATCTGCGAAAAGTGCTCAAAAAGATATCCGTGAAGGAAGTTTTTCCGCAATTTTCCGTTGGGTTCTTTCTCGGGAAACACCCAGGAGCATTTCCTCCTTTTTTTCACTGTCACACTTTCCTCCTTCCACCATGCACATCTCCCTAGCATCCGTTGTACTCTTCTTTCTCTTTCTATCTATCTCGAACGAAGTCGAGTGAGGGGGAAAAGGAGATGGCTCGTGAAAGGATGACTGTGACAGGCTGCTGGCTATAATTTCATTAGCCACTACGAGACAAATGAGCGAGCATTGCGGGACGCACCGGTTGGTTCGAAGATTTTTTTTCGTTTCTTATTGTCCCAGCACGTTTATTAAAGACAATCATCATAATGTTGCTTTTATCATTTGTATTATTCGATACATAATTCATTTTTACATTCAGCGTAGTTAACTAATATACTTTCAGCAAATAATGAGTAGATTATTAATTAGCCAGTGTACATATACCTGTCTATTTTCTCTCTTTTTAACGACTGATACCGAAACTGTCTCTTCTCTCTTCTTCGGTAATTCGAAGAGTACAGTTACTTATTCGTCCAGCTCCTTTCCACTCCTTCTCTTTTTCGTGCCTTCTGTTTGCACCAGTAATTACTGGCACACGAAATACATCGTAAGAAAAACATTAATATCAAACGACGTAGCAGTCGACAGTGCAAATAGAAGATCTTAATGGTGAGCTAACTTTGGAAAGAAGTTGCGAAATGAGAGAAGAAGGTGGAAAGGGAATGGAGTAAGGGGAAAGAAGTAGTCGATGGAAAACGTAAACGGACAGCTGAGTTTCCGTTCGCATTTCTCCTTAATAAAATATTTTTTCACCGTTTTTGCATTACCTTTATATTTGACGTTCTATGAACGGTTCATATTCAATTTTTTCGCTATATTCGCAGGATTCTTTGTCTTGCAGGAAGACGAGAGCAGAATCGTTGATTCTCCACCAACGAAGCTTTCCACTTGTACTCAGAGGATTTTGCTCTTTGACCGCGCTGCTAATTCTTTTTTTTCCCATTTTAGTTCTATCCTTTTCTTTCCCTCCTATCTCTTCCTTTTTTCCTCTTACTCCTATTCCTCTGCATACATACTGCGAGCTTCTGCGAGAAGCGATTCATATTTTTCTTCTCTTTTTTTTCGGCATATTGCGACCGAGGCTGAGTGCCCGGCCCTCGTCAAGGAAGGTTGGGGCTTTGTCCAATTAAGCGTCCGAGCCTTTCGGCCGACGGTGCCGCGTAGCTTCGCATATTTCTGTCTGGAGAGTCGAGCGAGATGAAGGAGAGAGGAGGAAATCTCGCCACGACGTGGAAAAACGGAAAAACTCTTCTTCCTGGTGATTGCTTGCTGGCGTACACCATCGCGTCTTTCCCAACCCCTCACCTTCTCGGCTTTACCACCCTACCGTCGCTTCCAGTCGCTTCGAGTCGAGTATTTCGTTGGACGTCCCAACTTATCGACAATTAGCTCAATAATTTCCCTCGGTGCGCCGTTTGACAGCTCGTCACCTCCACCTTCCTTCCACTCCTGCCATTTCTCGGTCTTTAAAAACTCTAAGCAGTTCCTTTCATCCTTCTTTTCGTTTTTTCAGCTAATGCAAGCGGAAGTTTTCAAGGAAAGTGCTTAGGAAATTGTTTACGATCGTCTTTAAATATATTAAATGGAATGGAGATTTAGAAGTTTAGAGAATAGTTTTCATTTCATTTACTATATATTTACATTTGAACGAATATTTGACTTGTCAAATAAAAAGTGAACACAATGAAACATAATTGAGCAGAGAAGTTTCTTATTCTATCCCGTTTTACCTTATGTTAACCTACATATAACACACGAATGACGAGGAACTCCGAAAGTCAATGAATGACGAGGAACACTTGATCAATGAGTTTAACACTGCAGAAATGTAAAAGCGTCCCAGTCTTCCTCTTACGAGCTTTTCCCAACAACGAGAAACGAGAGCTTTAACAATCCATCGACACGGGACACACTCGTCCGAATATTTACAGGTCTTCTAGTCTTTTCGTTCGATGAATTCGGACGCGAGTGAAAAGGGACAAAGGAATCGGCTGGAATAAGCGAAGGGTGAGTCTTTATTTCATCGGCCGTAGACAGTAGAGGAAAGCTTTCTTGGGGCCGTGCGCCAGCGGGGGTATTAAAACTCTTGGAAAGTTTCGCGACGCGAACCAGATGAGGTCATTATCGACTTCTCTCTTTCTCTCTCTCTCTTTCTCTCTCTCTCTCTTTCTCTCTCTTTCTTCTTTAGCTTTAAGATCATGAAGGTCGTTCACCGTAGCACTAAGGTTCGATCTGGGACTTTAGGTGTGTTAGCTTTAAGACAGCTAATGTGACGCGTGTCTTCCTTGCCATTCCAAGTCTCACGGACTCACCTTTGCAAGTCGAATGGAGTCAAGAGAGAGAGAGAGAGAGAGAGAGAGAGAGAGAGAGAGAGAGAGAGAGAGAGAGGGAGGGAGAGAGAGAGAAAGAGGAAGGAGAGAGAGAGAGAGAACGAGGACTCGCCGCGCTAAACTTGCCTTGAGTGCCAAGTTGCTGCGAGTACTAAGCGTATTAGGTACAAGTGGTATCTGACTAGCGGAGGGAATCGGTCATTAGCACGAATAGATTCGAAGCTTATTAGCCATTACCACCATTAGGTGGATCCTTGTCTCATCGGACGACCTCTGCGTTCGTCCATTTCCATTCCTTCTCCTTCCCTTAGTCCTTGTCATCTTTGTTGAAATTTGCTCGTTTCTACGGCCCTCGAATGTGCATCCGATTCAGTGTCCTATTCTGAACATCGAGGAAAGTTAACCAAAGGTTTCCATCTACAGAATACAATGAGTGTACATGATACAAATAGTATGTACATTATTAATGTCAGTATTTTTAAACAATAAAATAATTGGTGCAAAAATATATAATGATAATAAAATAGTTTAATTTATCAATAGTTTAATCGCGAATTTCATTACTCGCATGATTATTTCCTATAAAATAGACCTTTCATTTCTATCAAGGAAAGTTTCGATTGACAGCTCGATTGACTGACAAATTCCTTTTTTCCCGATTAAAAGCCACTTACTACCACCACTGTATACTTCAGTTTCAACCGCGGAGCTCGATGCATTTCCGCGTACTAATGTTTGCCGGATGGAAAACTTTGTCGTCAAAGACCGCGAATCGACGTCGGCATTGAAACCTAAGCGATATCATGTGCGTTGCGCCGGATGTGTCGTCTTCTATGCTGTGGCATGCATGTTGACGATCTTCGTGTATATAAGAGAGGAGACGAAGACCGACGGATGTTTGATACGTTGCGGCGCAGCCTCATATTGGATTCTCCTGCCTATCCCTTCATCTTACTCCAGCCAATCTTCTCTCCAAGTCAAAGCCACGAATTAACCGCATGTCAGAGTTACTCTGAAGTCTATGCTCGTGTTTCTTAATGCTAAATATTTCTATATTCATTAAGAAACAAGAATGATAAACAAGAAAAAACAGATCGATTAACTACACCAATGATATATAGATTTTTCAAGCACATGCTTCATTTTGAAATTGTCCGAAATTGGTAAGATCTTACGATACTTGATGAAATATTGAGCTTGGAGAAAGAGGGAGAGAGAGAGAGAGAGAGACAGCTCTCAGAGGAATTCGTCATCCTTTGCAGAGTTTGTCCATGGTATGGATACCGTCGGAACGTTCCCGCCAAATGCTCGGTTATTTGTGTGACAAACGAGAGATGTCAGAGTTGCACCATCCCCGTTTGACCATCCTCGAGTCTCTCCACCCTCTTCGTTTTCTGTCTCTCTTTCTCTCTCGTTCTCTGTCTATCTGCTATCTGTATATCTCTTTCTCTCTCTCTCTCTCTCTTTCTCTCTCTCTCTCTCTCTCTCTCTCTCTCTCTCTCTCTCTCTCTCTCTCTCTCTCTCTCTCTCTCTCTCTCTCTTCCTCTCAGTCTGTCTTTCTCTCTTCTACCACCCTACATGTTCCACGTAGTTCGCGTTTAATCCATTGATTAATTTACTTCGTTCCCGCGTCCTTTATGATTAGTCGGCCCTCTACTGCCATTTTCTCTCTCTCTCTCTCTCTCTCTCTCTCTCTATCTTATTCACTCTCCTACAAAAGTACGTACACACGAACTGGAACTAATGCGGTCAGCTTCTCTTACGGGGCTCCCGCTCTCTTCTTAATACGTTCCCGCTGCTGTCGAGCAATTTTTCTGACATTTGTCCTACAAATGCGGGAGAGAAAACGAGCAACTCGAGTGTCACGTCGTTTACGAATATACGAAATAAAAGGAAATTAACGTAACGGTACCTATAACGATAATATACAGTTCATCATCGTTTTAATAATAGGATCTGATGATTTTTTAAACGATAATTTAGAAATAGAGCAAGGATAATGAAGAGAATAACGGTAGTTGGTTTCATTTACCGCGTGAAGTAACTCGGTTTTTCTCGCGGACCCTTCTGCCACTGGTAGTCTGCATTTATGGGAGAAATAAATATTTTATTCCGGTATTTCCGGCATCGTTGAATCTGAGGTTTATAGCATAACCGAGCAGCTAACGGTATATACTCGACCAGTAGCCAAAATCCGATTTCAGGAGGGATTTAATATTAGAAAAGTAGATAGTGAGGCGGTTTGGGAGGTAGGTGGAAGGAGTGTAAGGGTGCCACGATTCCACGAGGATCAACAAGATGGAACGGCGGGGTTATTAAATCTGCAATTCGTCATATTCAAACGACTCATAAAGTTTCGACCGGCCGTTCGATCAAATTGACTGGCAATTTTCCTAACGGCGACATTATACACAGTTCTTTCTTTCGATTTTATGAGCATCCTCTTACGAAGGCGTTAAGGGGCACTAAAACCATTCTCTTTCCTCAGTACTATATATACTCTCTTCTTTTAAGAACGTATTAAACATACAGGTTAAGTTTTTAAAGAGCCTTCTCTCTTATCCTCGATAATTTTTGAATGATCCTTTTGAAAATTATTATTTTCGTATGAATGTGTGTAAACGCATAGCTAGAGAAACTCGTGTGGCTGTCCTTTAAATTATCAGTTAACTTTATTATTATACAATAGGGAAACTTTCGAACGGCGAGATAGAATGGAGAAGTTACGAAAACGGAAGTTTTCGAGAAGAGAACTTGAGCTAACTCAGAACGTTGGGAAACAATTTGATTGGTAGTCACACGGTGTATTATTTTACGATTAAACGGATCGCAGTACTAACTTTCGGTGGGTTGCCTTCGTGGAATGTTGATAACAGTCGCGTAGTTCTTCGATGGAAGAAGCGTTAGGGGACCCTGACCATTCGCGCGAACTCGGCTTGAATGGGGCCAAAGAAAGTGGAACCAAACTTTCTCACTTTTTACGCTGGCAGACTGGCTGTTCGATGCTGGCTTATCGTCGTTAGAAAGAACAAAGTTCAAAGCCACTGTATCCGCTAAGACATCGTTTGCTTATCGCCGAATTTCAGTTGAAATTTTTTGTTCACCTTTTTCTTGAATTTCGAACTATCAAATTTAATTTTTCCTAATTCCACGACAATAAATGCACTTTAATCGTACGTTATTCATGTAATATGTCACTCGTCTCTTATTTTATTTTTCTCTCATTGAAATTTGTTTCTATTTTACTGGTTTCTTTCCCTCTTGCTTCTTTTTTTAGCCGTCATTGTGGAAACGCGCGGATACATCCGGAGAGCCGGACATCCCTCGAGACGTTCGGTGTGACGCGAATACGTATCGGTTGTTTACTCGTCGTGCTATTTTCGAGGCGATACGTCAATCCGATATTCGAAAAAGTTTCAGAATACCATTGCACGTAGAGACGAGAAGGTTGGGGTTTGAGAGTAGAAAGAGAGAGAGAGAGAGAGAGAGAGAGAGAAAGAGAAAGAAAAAGAAAAAGAGAAAGGGAGAGAGAGAGAGAGAAAAAGAGAAAGAGGATGAGTCGTGTTTCGTGTTTGGCACGACGAAGGAAAAGGTATATCTCTCGTTTCGTTCTAGTTGAGCTTTGTCTCTTTCTTTCTCATAAAATCGATTTCGATGGGTGGTAAGCAGGAAACTGGAAGCAATAAATTCCGTTGGTTTACAAGTACCTCTTTTCTTTCTTCTTTTTCTTCTTCTACGCTCATATCTATCTCACAAAAATTTTTACGATTCTCTAATCTAGCCATAAACTAAGAATCTCAACTCAAAAATACTATTGAATTCTAAGCAACAAGTTTCTGATAAATTCTCATAGCTTAGAAAGAAAAAAAATGATTGAGAGAACTGTTTTAATTTGAAGATTTAACAGATTCAGAAAAGTAATCCGATGCTCGTGAACGACAGGAAACCGATCGTTAAGATAATCTCAGTGAGTTAGCTATGTGTTTTCGACTTTTGAAGCTTGTGAGAGTAGAAAGAGAGGGAGTAAGAGAGAAAATCATAGCGCGACAGGGTGTCCATGCGTTTGAATAAGCCGTTATGCCGGCTTGATAAATCGTCTGCTAGGTGAGATGAAGATAGAGAGGAGAGACGTCTAGATGAAAATATAGATAAGGAAGAAGAAGAAGGTCGGTGAACGTGCGTACGACGGCCATCGTCGGCTTAGTCCTTGTATAAACCGATATCTTCTTCTTCTCTCTCTCTCTCTCTCTCTCTCTCTTCTCTCGTTACCAACAAGTATGCGAGCTGGCTTTAATCGTTTCTCCTAAATGCCTGACGAGTTTATAATTTCAAAGTTTCGACGACGGGCCGAATATTCCGCGGAAATTTCGACGCACGGAAACGATGCTTGCGACGGATATAGAAAATATTTAGGAAAATCCACTTCGTTAATTGGTACGGAAAAATGCGATCGAAAACTAGATTGTTGGACGAATCATTAGGCGATGTTATTTTTTCGCGATACATTTTCGTTTCATAAGGTTTGTATATATATATATATATATATATATATATATATATATATATATATATATATATATATATGTATATATATAAATACGTATATATGTATATAATATATATATATATGTACACAACTATATATATATACATGTATATAACTATATATGTACACAGCTATATATATATATATACACATGTATATAACTATATATGTACACAACTATATATATATATATATGTATATATATATATATATACACATGTATATAACTATATATGTACACAACTATATATATATATATACATGTATATAACTATATATGTACATATATATATATATATATATATATATATATATATATATATATTATCGTTTATCTTGTGGATCGAAAATAGCTTCTTCATTTTTTCAATAAATTAATAGTGAATTTTTCTTTCGTTTACATTATCGTCGCTATCCGATGTGAGTGCACAGGTGTTCATTTAAAGCTTGAGATAATAAATTATCGGGACGTTAGGCTAGCAGCACTCGTTCATCCGAAATCTCTCCCGTGTGCTTATCGTTAAAGTGAAATTTTTGAAGCGAATAGGGGAAAGATAGAAAAAGATAGAAACGAAAATTGAAGGAGATAGCAAAAGAAAAAGTAACCCCTGAGCTGTCGTCCGAGACGACGACGAACAAACGTTTGTACTTTATAGTTTCTCTCTCTTTTTGCGTTCTCTCGCACATTCACTTAGTCTGCTCGCAAATCTATCCGTTTTCCAGCCATCCAGCGTGTAACGTCCGTCTCGAACTTTTTGAGGCGCCGCCTTCGTTGGGAGCTTTTCTTTAGATTCTTTTCCAATCCCGTGACACAAGTTAGAGTAGAGTGGGAAGAAAGAGGGTATAAGAGAGAGAAACAAAGGGAGAGAGGGAGGGAGAGAGAGAGAGATCTTTCGTTTTATCGTTTTATACATTTTCTATTTCTCTTACTCTCTCCTTCGTTCTTCGATATTGAGCAGTTATTTTTCTCGATATTTTCGCGATTCCAAGGGGATCCTAGTTGCACGAAATTCCTCGAAGAAGTCCATAGTATTACTGTGGTCACTTTCGTTTTAGTATCTTCTGCCTACCCTAACTTGGACCCTTACAAATTGCGCGAGCTATAAATTATCTATAAAACGGCCGTTCGCTCTGATAACGGCGTATCTTTGCGGCTGTTATCGATGGTGTTCGACCGATTTATTATTACGTGAGATCGTATATGCTGGTCTCCAGTGGTTTGAGAAAGCTCTTCCTAAAAAGCCGAATCGTGACTTGCCTGCATGCTTTTTCCCTCTCTACTTATCTCTAATCCCAACCACCGCTCTATAAAATATAATTTTTCATATGACAATGTCAAACACATTAATAAGTATCTCGACAAAGGAGTAACGAAATTGATAATAAATGGAAAGCTTTCAAAGCGAATTATTTATTTTCGAAACGTCGGAAGCATCCGTGCGAAGAGAAAGAATTCACGTCTCGTGCGTACGCGAAGGATTTATTACAGTGGTTCGATGATGCATCGTGATGCTTTATCGCTGTTTGGGAAATAGTTTTCCAAGGGATTTCTACGTAAACGTAATACAACTAGTAGAGAAGCTTCAATGGGTTGCGGGATATTATAACTATGACCACGAGGAGAAATAATATGTATCTATATACAATATATATATGAGAAAGAGAAAAAGAGAAAGAGAAAGAAAGAGAGAGGGAGAGAGAGACAGACAGAGACAGAGACAAAGATAGAAATAAAGTGAATAATAGGGATGACAAAGATCCGTTAATGCCCCGATACGTATGTTCTCCTTGTTTTTCGTTTTATGGCTGGTATGCAGGGCGGCGAGTCGAGTGAAGAAAGTGTTCCTTTTCTTCTTGCAAAGAGGGTGGCTCGGAGGACGAGTCTGATTTACCGAGGCAATCACTCTTTATTTCTCTCCAGGCGGCTCTCACAGCATCTCTCATTCTCTCTCTCTCTCTCTCTCTCTCTTTCTCTCTCTCTCTCTCTCTCTCTCTCTTTCTCTCTCTTTCTCTCTCTCTTTCTCTCTCTCACTCTCTCTCTCTCTCTCTCTCTCTCTCTCTCTAACTTTATTTTCTCGATAGATATCACCTTGTAATAGCTTTCCGTTATCCGAATATATCCTATGAGTGAAATTCATCAATCCGATTTGATGTAATCTCGGCTTAAAGCAACAGCCATAATTTTTTTATATGCTATAGTATTCGTGTTGTTTCTAGAATTTCGTCAAATTTCTAATTTTATTCATTTACTTTCTATAGATACATCGTTGTTCGTGTTAGGTGGTAATCGTATTGCTAAAGTGGAGTGATAATGCGTTCAGAATAAACGCTCTCGCTAGTCGGCCGTAACACATGCGAATCATGTAATTGGTGCAATCAAAGCCGTTTTCAATATTACATTTAATAATCTAGCCCTGCTAATCTATATCGATTTCTCGGCTCGTACGAGCTCTCTCATCGTTAACGATAGTACTGAGGCAACTCGTGCATCAGCACACGCAACAATTAACTCTTATGGATCGATCAATTGTTCGCGCTATCGGCATTCACGGAATTTCCAATTAAAATTCGTTTCTAATGCTTCTACACTTTGATTGCTTACGATAAATGTGTGACGAAGCCACTTTGTTAAAATCCTATACGTTTATAGATCGATACTTTTTCCGTTTTCATTATTGTTATCATGTGTTGTAATCGTTAATCTTATTAACGACGATAAAATAACAAAAAGTTTTTTGTTTCTTCTTTTTTTTTTTTTATATAAATAGGATGTAAAGTGTTATATGTAAACTAACGGAAATAGAAGGGTTCCATGTATTAATTCGAGGATGACTAATTCGCGTCTTGCTCTCACTGTACAGTAGTTAGAGTCTTCGATAGAGTGTCGTCCGAGGGCAGCACGGTACAGAATCACGAAATTCTCCTTAAACGCACCCCTGAAATTCGATAAGGGATGAGTCTTAATGTCAGAGATAATCATAAAGCTGTACTACTTATCTGTATGTTCGTATAATTCGTAAAATAACTTCGCCGCAAAGTTACGATTATAAGTATAGAAAAGTATGAAAAGGGTTTAAAAAATTTTCTTGAGATTATTCTTTTGAAGATAGTAGTGCATAAAAGGAGTAAAAGTGGATTGGAAAGGGATAAGAAAGCATAGTATACGGCATGTGATTCTTTCTATCGACGATGAGATTTACGATTCTTACATTGACTAAGAGTCATCGAGAAACAAGGTTTGTACTCTCCTTTTTATCATCTCTCTCTCTCTCTCTTTGTCTCTCTCTCTCTCTTTGTCTCTCTCTCTCTCTCTCTCTCTCTCTCTCCCTTTCTCTATCTTGTCTTCTTTTTCCACTTCTTCTATTCCTTTTTCTTCTTCTTCTTCTTTTTCTTCTTAGACCAACGTCGATTTAGCACAGATGTGAGCACCGTTATCATTGTTCCTGCGATCGTTATCCATGCTGGTGGTTCTGGACAAAAGTTAGTGCGTTCTCTATCTGGAATCTCAATTAATGCCACCACCTTTATCGCGCGATCATCCCCCTATTATCGGAAAGCCAAACCCCTCTCGGTTCTTGTGCGACTCTTACCAAATCCATACCCTTCTTATAACCATTGTATGAACATAAATTTCGTGAGTAGATATTTATCAATTCTTAAGACTCAGTCGTCGTTATAATTAGATTCGTAAGAATTATGAAACAGACAAAGAGATAGATAGATAGATACATTTTTGTTCTTTTCATTTCATTGAAGTGCCATAACAATCGTTTTTACGAAAGTTTATAAGAAAAGAAAAAAGCGAGACTGAGGATAAGCGAGATTTTTGGAAGAAACGAAATTGGGAGAAGGGTCAACCGAGCACGTTGACTGCATGGAAGAAAAACAATGGGGAATCGACAATTCGAACGAGAGGGCATTTAAAGGGCCAGAAAGCACGGACGGGTAGGTACTCTGAATGAAACTAATAACTGAATAACCGACAAAAATCGCTGCCGGCTGTTCGGATTCATTTCGGGGTGCGTTTTCGTGTGCACAATAGCCCAGTACTACCCCGAACCACTCAACGGGACTAGAAACATTCCCCGATGTCCGATATGCCGCTTTTCTGCTTCCATTCGGTTTCGACATATTGCATTCGTTAGCTTCCTAATTAACTCATGCCGATGAAATCCGTCGATTCTCATTGAGATGGTCAGTACAACGATGTTTGTTCCTGCTCCCTATAGATGATATCCCTCTGTGTTTTTTGATCTTTTAATATGCCTGAGATCAAAAATGAGTTCAATCGTTATTTATGCACTTTCATGCTATCATTACTTACAAAAAATGTTATTTTTTTTAAATGATTTTACTTTTTTGAACGGCTGATAATGTAAGATCTTTTCAGTCACAAATGCGATCATATGGAAATGCGAAAGACGAAAGCAAAATGGATCGTGGTTGATTGTGATATAAAATAGTATAATGTTTATTAAAATTGTATACTTTAATATATATATATTAAATATATTGTATAAAAATAAATATTTTTTGCTTTATGCTACTACACTTCTATGCTGCTTAAAATTTTATGATGCTACACTTCTATACTTCGTTCAATGAGATGAGTAAGGAAACGTAAAAAGAAATAGTCATATATTAAATCCATGATAAATGTGCATGGAACTCCAGCTATAAATTGGCGAAAAATAGTCATTTTTTTTAATTTAAGAGCAAAATTGTACAGATTATTGTTAAAGCTTGTGAATATATTCTTGTCCCTATATTGTCTCCATCACGTACATTTGTTTACATCTCCTTGTTGAACAAAGTATACGTTATTAAACTTCTACATTATTTCATTGAATCAAATTGATTGATATTTTCGGCGTTTCTTGTATCATTTAACAAAAAGAATCTTCGACTATTGCTATAACTGGTATGACGCAGTACATAAAATCATAATCGCGCCGACAAACATATATAGCCTTTCGTGCTATTATCACTTTTTAAAATTTCGTTACTTTTTTCATTACTTTACAGTGGACTTTTACTTCCTGTGTTGCACGTAAATGTTTTTCTTTGTTCTTTATCTATACTATTCACATCTATACTACATTTATCTATTTATATTATCGTATTTTCAATGCATTATGTTTGACTGATACATTTATACTAGAATAAGTTAGTGATCTTTTATATTTACGATGTATAAATATTATTATACGAAGTAAGTTTGTGAAGTATGTCAATTTAATTCGAAGGTAAAGTTCAATCTTGTTTTGTTCCGTCTCAGTTTCCTGAGTTACTTCGTTCACGAAAAATGACTTTACGCTCTAAATAAATTCATTTATATCGAATGCTCTCGAAATATAAATCTAACGATAGTAAAGATCGACCTTCAAACAAGACAAGTTATTTAACGAGCGGTGAACGACTATAATAATCCCCAAGATAATTGTGACACGTGTTTGAAACGAAATACGAGGATATCGTCGAGAATCGAAACAAGCTTCATTGTGGTTGAATACACTGATTTGAACTTAACTTAAGCTCTGTGCATGTGTGGGTCCGGAACTTTGACGGTGAAACTTGCTGGAAACCTTGGAAACTTCGATCGAGGCTGGTATCCGTAATTAAGACGTCTCTAAGAAAATCTTTTGATTTGTTTTCGATCTTCGTAGGAAATAGTCTCCTTCGATCACGAATCAACGATGATCCTCTTCACTATGATTCTCAGTGATCTAAACGATTATTAGAAAGGAAGAAAAGATTAGTGAATAGTTAGGACAAGTCTCGATTGGGCTCGAAATATGATCGATCGATATTCAAGAACGTGCGTTAATCTTCTCTCGAGCACGAAGCAAACAAGCTAGCCGGATAATGGAAGATGGCCGATCTAAACGTATGCGTAACGTATTGCCGGGTTCTCGAGAAAATTTATATTCTCGTTGGTAGATAAGGCACACTTACGGATCGGCCCGCGGCGAAGTCGCAAAACTGGACGTGAAACCGACAGAAACAAGGGGTAGGATGCGCGTCCCTATGTGGCCACCCTCTCTTAACTCCTATCCCTTCTTTCTAGCCCCTTTGCGTTTTACGGAATGTTTGTTCTACGGTATCGCGAAATTCTGCTGAATCTCCAGAAACGGGAATGATTTTCTACTAATCTCCTCTCCATTACTTCTCTTTCCAAACTTAAGATTGGCCAGCGTGATATTGAAAAGATATTAATGTATTATGTAACAAGCAGTAATCAATTATAAGTGGTAAAGTATTTTGAAAAGACTACCGCTTAAAGTCTTAGAAGTGCGTATTAAGAATGAAGAATTTGTGGAACATTAAAGTTAGTCAAGTAGGTACTAACAGTGATAAGGTGACAATCTCCGAACTTTGGAGAAAGTGTTATAAAAAACAGCCGCAATTATTATTGACGGAGAGAAACAAAATTTATACGTTTACTATTCTCATTTTAATAGTTTATTTGTAATAAAAATTATTAATATTTCTTTCATTTAACACGCAGTGAATTTCTTAATTTAAAGAATCTTACAATTAGTAAGAGACAGGTAAACATTAAGCTTTTCAAAATTTATCAATATCGCGAAGGGTTAATTGATCAAGTTCCTTCATCGCGGCAATATCTCTGACGAAGGGCTGACGTCACCTTGTCCGCAGAACGTGGCCCTGGCGATCCTGATTAGCATTAACGATTCATAGAGCTGAGACTAACTAGGGTCGTCCTACGACCTCTCATCATCGTCTTCTCCGGCAAGTTCCTTCTCGCCCTTCGCACGTTTCCAAACCTACGCCAGTTATCACGCCTGCCAACAAGGAGGTTATCTTTCGCGTTCGACGATCGCCTGATTTGCATAATGTTTGCAGACCGTAAACCATCGAGCTAGTCTTGCGGCACTCGAAGGATAAAGCTCGCGAAATTGTTGGAGCGATTTTCATTAAATAGAAACTTAGAGACGACATGTTATCGAAGATGACAAAGATTTTGAAAGATGATATGCGATCGGTACAAGCTGAGAAGATTTTTCATTTTCACGAAAACAATAGGTCTAGGTTGATCCAGGAGGGTCGTCCTCTTCGTTGTCGTTGGTTATTACGAAAGGATAGGACTGCTAGGTCTTTCGACGTTGTCCGGCAATAGTCGGACCGATCTCTGGGGATGTCCTTTGAATTTTCCAGTCGTCGGAGGGAAGCGTGTCGGCCAAGTTGCATATTACCATTTCTCGATTCGACGTGCGAGGAAGCTGCCGGTGGCTGTGCGTGTATACACATACTCAAAAGCCGTGAGGTACACTGACGTCAGTCCCTCTGGCATTAGACAAGGGTATCGGGGATGCTTGGGGGTGCTCGTTGTGATTGGTGTGGGTCGGACTGACCATTTGAATACACGGTACTGTAATCACGACTGAGCTTCCTCCCTCCTTCTCTTTCTCATTCGTTTCCTCGCTCTTTCTCCTATTCTCTCCTTCCTCATGGCGCATAGTCATCGCACTTTCTCACCCTTCTACGACGTGACTGTCCGGGGAATACCTCCAGATTGCTACCGTCGTCGCCGCCGTCGAGGATTTCTGCATTCGTTTTCATCGTAGACCAAGTTAGATGTCATGGACAACGCTCGCCATTGTCACTTACAAAATCGAAGTGCCTGGTTGCTCATGTCTTTATTTCTGCCAGATGTTGAACACTGTTCTAGTCTCTACTACTAGAGAGAGCCGATCCATTCGGGCAAATATAATGTCATAAAATATTATTTGTGTCAACACCTTTTTTTTTCATATTTTTAAATATACTAGAAATATGGAAGAAATTTAGCAATGGACAGTCTGGTATCGATTGTCTTTAGAATCTTCCTCCCTTTTACAGGACCATGAGTAACTGATACTTTTGTAAAATATTTCGAGATCCATATATGGGACGCAATAGCTTTCTCCTCGTTATTCGAAGTGATCGGAAGCAGCCAAGGCATTCTCGCATGTACCAAAGAGGAAATTATCCAGGAGACGTCTCGTCGGATTTCTCTCGTTACCGCGTCATTCCGGACGTGAAAACGTTCGCGTAACCGGTTCCGCATTTGCATGTTCACCGCTTGGAGGCAACTCGTTGGGCGGCCTGCTTAGATGGCGGGGGTGACTCTAGCTGGCGGGTGGAGCTGCTGGTAAGGATGCGAGTAACTACCTCCATCACCATTGCCAAAAAGCGTCTCGCATCCATTTTAATGGATCCTTCTATGTCTCGACGGAAGCAGAAGAGAAGAGAAGAGAAGAGAAGAGAAGAGAAGATGGGGGAAGAGAGAGAGATAGAAAGAGATAGGTGAAGTGAAATGAGAGAAAAGGGCAAAGATAGAAATAGGAGAGAAGAAAAGAGACAGTAGGATCAGAGTATGTCGTTGGAAGGACCACCTATAGGGATGTGGTTGAACGTGTAAACGTTGCACTTTCACGAGTCTAACGTACGTTAGAGACCGGCTACTTTGCCTAAACATTTGCTCGGTGCTTCACTTCCTAGCGTAAGAGCGTAACCCTTCGCTATTTCATTAAATTAGGTGGAGACTGGCTGGTTGGCTGTTTGGCTGCCGGCCTGAAGTCTCTTTCTCTCTATCTCGAAAAGAGCCTCCATTGGTCTCTCTGGATCCGCGAAACCACTGAAAACTTTCGCTTTTACCGTCATTTTATAATTCATGGCGTCGTCCTGTCGCTTCGATGTAACGCGGGTTACCTTTCCTACCGTTGTCGGGGAGTAAAGAGGGTCTTAGTATTCCTGTACTGTTGTTGCTTGTGTTGCTTCTCGCTCGAGGAGTCCTGGGGATAAACGAGGATCTAAATCATGCATTTTATTATTGGTAATGGGTGAAGAACTCGAAATATGCGGGCAAGAACACTCGAGAGAATTCAAAACGTTAGACATCACGTTTACTCTTCCGACGTTAATGTATAATCTGTATAACTTTCAACAATTTTATAGAATAGTTGTCTCTTTCGATTTTTAAAATCGTCATAGGGAGTAAAACCAGTTCAAAGATGGTATAACATTAGGAATATCCAGCGTTGCACGCTTAATATTTTAACCGCAATAAGTCCTAAGTTCTACCCCATTACGTCTAAGCATGCTGTCCCTACCCCATCTTTGCATTACTATAATGCTTCTCCGTAGTACCTAGCCCCATGCAATGTTCTCTCTATCCCTCTTAGACACTCTCTTTCTCTCTCTCTCTCTCTCTCTCTCTCTCTTTCCTTTCTGCTATAAAGCGTCCCTTGGTCTTCCCCTTGATTATTTTCCATTGGCGTAGAGCCTAATTAAAATTGACCTCTCATGGTCTATGCATGATAGAGATTTTTTATTATTGAGTGACATTTTATTGATTAAATGTTAAACTATAAGTTACATTTTCTTAGCGAACTATATAATTAGTTTATAATTTTATATCTTGTGCGAAAGAAACAATAATATACAAATAAAGTCAGAAAATTTCTGCATAAAGTATTTCAAAATAATGGTTTATCGAATATTTATAATTTACATTATATATATACATATTTTTGTAAAAATTAATGGAATACATAAATATATTAATTATTTTGTAATATTAAAGTTTTGGTTGATATGAACGTTTATCATACATTTTCATATGAACGAAACTAAAAAATTAAGATATATATTATGTATTTCTATATAGTATATGTATAGATTATATGATATAGATGTATATGGATTTATGGTATTGGGATGTCCACGCCAATGGCGAAGGGTTGAGTTCGACGATTGTTGGGTGTCTCCTCTCTTTATCTCCTGGAAGATTTTAATATAAATTATAATCTAATGTCGTTTCTTAATACTTCCTCCTACCTTCATCTCTATCCTTCACTTCCCAAAACGACGGAGTCATTATTAGGGATTTCTCATTACGCGATCAATCATTCCCAGGGATCATGATCCTAATTTCTTGCGTCAATTAATATCACGATGCTGAGTATCGACAAAGAAGCGAAGAAAGAATCTCTTTCTTATCCTAAGGTCCCTTCGACTTGCTTCTTTTTTGTTATTTTTTATAATTGTCCCTAAAATTTTTTCTCTCTTTTTTTCTTTTTTTTTTTTTTAAAGAAAAATGTTCAACTAAGTATCGATAGCGTTGTTATTTTTATTTAATACGATTTTCTCAAATAATACGATGTTGGATACGATAGAGATCGAGAAAGTGAGGGGTTGATTTTTGAAAGAATTTCTCTGACGCCTCGAGGTCTCGATCGAGCTGGAACAAAGATAGAGAAGAAGAAACCGATGGATTTATATCTCGGACTAGAAGGCATCATCGTTTTTACCCCGATAGATATATGGCTCTGAATCCTATGTGCTACCGCAGAATGCTATCTTTTTTCTCTCTTTTTCTTTTCTTCTCCATCTCGATTTCCTCTTTCCCCAATGTTTACCCTTGTACGCAATGCGTTGGTCTCTTGTATTTACGAACAAATAGGCAAATATACAGATACTATATACCGTCCGTCCTTCGTGTTTGTCTTGTTATATCTCACTATATCTTGTCAGTAGTCTATCTTTGACGTTTACTGAAGTTGGCTAACCACTTTCTGTCTCTTTTTTCTTTTTTCTCTATTTTCATGTATTCTTAGTATACTTATATTCGATTCGACTATAGTCGTTTTACATGTCGTTAAAATTATACTTAAAAATAACAAAGTTAGCATGTTTGCATGATGACATATTACAAAATGAGACTTTATGATGTTTTTTACGACACTTTCTCAAATAAATAATTCAACAGAAGTAAGTACTTTAAAAATATACTTTGTAATGAAACTTATATATACATTTAAAAAATTTGAAGAGCATTTTATTTGTGTAAAAATAGAAAACATTGCGAGAAACAATGCCTAAAGATCTCTTCGTGTATGATCGAATAAAATGCTCGTTACATTGTAGTTCTTACTTTACAAATGATTTGCGAAGTTAACGTGTTCCTCGCAAATAAAAGAGTTCCTCGTGAGAGATGTTCGAACTTGAACTTTGAACTTAGCTATGACAGTCGTTTTATTTTGTTCCGTTAACATACTTCGTCTTTACATTTTTCGAGCTTCCTTGACTTCGACAAGACAGAAAAGTTTTTCGTAACGAAATTTTGCGAATAAGTGATATATGGATACATATGTAGATATCACGTTAAATGAGATTACTAAAAGAAATTAAAGTACGACCTAAACTCTTTTTCTTCTATACAATTTAGTGTATACTAAAAATTCTATGTATACAAATGTATTCAATCAACAAAATTTTAAAGACGTATTCTTATCAATGTATCATTCATAATTTCAAAAGAAAGGAAATTTATTATTCGTAATAACTGAAAAGAAAATAAAAAAGGAAGGAAAGAGAAAGACAGAGAGAAATAAAGAGAAAAAGAGAGAGAGAGAGAGAGAGAGAGAGAGAGAGAGAGAAAGAGAAAGAAAGAAAGAGAGAGAAAGGTAGTACGAAGAGAAAAGTAGCGAACAGGGTAGTAGTAGAGGGAGGGGTTGATAGGAGAGGGTAAAGAAGGCGCTGGTGAACAGGAAAGCCCTCTCATCGCGAACCGAAGGAAAGGAAAGAGGAGAAGCTAGGAGTGGAGAAGAGTTGAGAGGAGGAAAGGAAAGGAGAGGAGAGGAGGGCAAAGCAAAGCAGAGCAGAGAAGAGAAGAGAAGAAAAGAGAAGAGAAGAGCAGAGCTTTTTTCTTTCCTTTGGACGTGTATACGTCGTATGCCCTTACGACCACCTACAATGATGACGACGGCGACTGCTGCAAAAAGTTTCGCGAAAGTAAGCCTATCGTAGGAGGCGTGGAACGCGGAGCTTGTCCCCGGTAAGTTCCTGTCGTGCTTTTCAAGAGTAGTGGGGTATACTCGGTATGCGCTTGCGCTTTCGATTATCTTTCTCTCTTACTCTCATAAGTACGCGAGAGAGCGCGCGTGCACAAACTCATACACGCAAACGCAAACGCACACGTATATACACGTACACATATATGCGCGTACACGTATATGCACGCACAACATAACATACACACAAGCACACACAAGAGAAAGAGAGAGGCGTTTACACGAAGGAGAGAAGAAAGATGAAAGAACGACGGTACACACTGTCAACCCTCGCTCTCTCTAGGATTTCGTTCTGTAGCACGACTAGGTTGAAAAGTGGGGAGTGAGCGAACGCGCAGGGCGAATCGGAGTGGGGGTGAGGGGACGATAAATGCAAGACGTCCCAGCACTCCTCTCTGAGGCCTGAGTCCGTTAGGATGTAGCTTCTACTTTCACTTATTTTTTTCTTTTCTTCTTTTCGATTCTTTCAAATAAGTCATTGAGAATTTTCCAATCGAATGAGGATCGAGTATCTTTTAATAGTAAATGATTGGTACATTGTCATTTACAGATTTTAATTGTTTCTTTCATTATTTACCTGTATATAAAATACATATTATTTACCTGTATTATAAAACTATAATCCTGTAAATAAGGCTGTAAACAATTTTATTTCATTATTACTTATATTTATAGACCTTGATTATTTTTTTTCTTATAGCAACGAGTTTTTAATAATATCTTGATAATCGTTTATTTTTAACCGATGATTACAATGTCAAATTGCAAATCTTCAATAGTTTCTCCAAGCTGATCGAAGTAGACTAAGGTTCTGAAGTAAAAGTTCACAGAGCGTCGTTCTTCCTAATCGAAGTTTACTTTCGTAGTCGATAAAGTAAAACTTTGGTGAGGGTGAAGAGTCTTGTCCAAACTTCATTGAAAATTCTGGTTCTGTAACTTGCAAGATATATCTTTTTTATAACTAGTCAACGTGTTTCTTCTTACGGTGTTTTCTCTAGAAGACACTCACGTGTATTGGTCTCGCGGATGAGACTGAATTTTCATTTCTGCTTTTCATCGTCCTCCAATAGTTCGTCCATCGTGCAACTTTCGAAGAAAGCTGAAAGAAGCAAAAGTTATAGCTGGTCGGAAAAGAGATAGAGAAAGAGGAAAACGGAGGACTACTTCATCGGTGGAACTTAATCCACTTAATAGATTCTAAATGGAGTAACTCTGATCTGGCAGGACACTGTCGTTCCTTAAGCGGCAAAATAAAAAGTTCTTGTTCGAAGGAAAAGAAGAAGAAGAAAAGAAGTAGTAGTAGTAGAATAAGAAAAGAAAACAAGTAGTAGTAAAAAAAAGTAGTAGAAGAAGAAGAAGAAGAAGAAGAAGAAGAAGAAGAAGAAGAAGAAGAAGAAAAGAAGTAGCAATAAAAAGAAAGTAGTAAAAGAAGAAGAAGAAAAGAAGTAGCAGTAAAAAAGAAGTAGTAGAAGAAGAAGAAGAAGAAGAAGAAGGAAAAAAGAAATCGCAGAAGAAGAACAAGAAGGGAAACCGACTACCGTGCCGTTGTATTTTTAAACTCTCCTTTAAAGGCACACTTTTATGAATCGAGAGAAAGTGACTCGCGCGGAGAAAGTGCACGCACACAGTAGCAACATGAAGAATCATCGAACACAAACTTTTTTTTCGCAAATATTACCTACTCATATCATTACGTTTGATGAATTACGTTTTTTTCATAGAAACTCGAGAAAATTACTTACATAACTCGATAGTTAGCGAATTAAAAATTCGTTACTGTATGCTTTACTGATGTTAAATACTATGACGCTAAATACTCGATATCCCTTACGACATTTTTTATTAAAGAGAGAAGTAGAGAGAGGGGGAGACGGAGGAAGAGCCAAGCCCGGTTTATTGGTATGAGTCGAAGGGCGGTTACCAAAGAGAAACGCATCGGTCTCCGCTGCTAATTTATGACTTCGGAGGTGAATTTTGCACAGGAAACACATCAAAGTTCAGTACCGGTCAATGCAGCCCACACTCACACATGCTTCAAGAGTAAAAGAGAGAGAGAGAGAGAGAGAGAGAGAGAGACGCAGCTTGCAGGAGAGACATGGAAGAGGGAGAAACTGATGGAGCTAAAAGAGGAAGGGGGAAGAGAGGGGAGAGAACGCGGAGCTTCACGGACGGTAAAGCAACCACGGGCCGCGCTCTCTCTCTCTAACTACGTTAAAAGTTTTAATATTAGTTTAGTCGACGGCCACGGTAGATTGAGACGTAATTCCAGGTAATACCACGGTTCTACGAGCTACTTCCAGCTAATACCGAACGAAAAGCGTTCTACAAAGGACTTTCCAAACCCCCTTGCACACCTTAATCTGCATTAAACTCGATGTTCGGTAGCTCGACCACCGTCGACGAACGAATCAGAAACGTTTGCGATCGTAAGACATCTTCACCTTGAGCGTATGATTCAATTCCTGGTCCGAAAATCCGTTATTCGGCATAAGATGAAAAGTGTAGAACCATCCGCAATTGTGACCACAAGAATTCAAGAATGAACATTAACTGTCATTATATTAAAATTCTATGATAAATCTATGATATGTTAAGTTACTATTCGATTTATGAGTCGTTAGAACTTAAATACATCGTTGTAGTTAACTTTGTTATATTTGACGAAAAAACAGTTTACATAGTTTCTTCTTCGATTCGTTCACAAATAACGTTCAAGAGTAGACTTATACAGTATAGAAGTTCAGGCGGCCATATTCTCGTTGCTGTCAATTGCACGAAACGAATAGCCGTTCCTTTGAGATTTCATAACTTCTTGTTGCGCGATGGACGTTGGAGAAACGCGAAGAGAGAAGAAGAAGAAGAAGAGAGAGAGGGAGAGAGAGAGAGAGAGAGAATGAGAGGCGAACGTTCGGATGAAAGAAAAGAGAATTGGAAAAAATGCACCTGCGACGGGTAATAATTTGTGCCGTCTAGGCAGTATAGATGGAAGAGGTGGAGAAGTAAGTGGAGGTGGGTACAACGAAGGGGGTGCAGAATGATAGAGAAAGGCAAAGAAAGAAGAAGAAAGAGAGAAAGAGAAAAAGAAAGAGAGGGAGAAAGAGAGAGAAAGAGAGAAAAAGAGAAAGAGAGAGAGAGAGAGAGAGAGAGAGAGAGAAAGGAGAGAAAGAAAGAGAGAAAGGAGAGAAAGAAAGAGAGAGAAAGAGAGAGAAAGAGAGAGCTGAGGTACCGGTGTAGAAAAAGAAATAACTCGGAGGTGGACCACGCGTTTTGCTTGGAAGCTCCTCTCTTGGAAGCAGCAAAATCGTACTACGCCCTATCTTCTTCCTTTTCCTCTACCTAAACGTCCCTCTCTCTCTCTCTCTTTCCTCCTTCTTTCATCCTACCTTCTCCTCCTCCTCCTCCTCCTCTTTCTCTCGTCGAGGCGAGTCGATGCGTGCTTACGAACACAAGCAAGAAAAGTTTTACTCTCACCAATACTGTCAAAGGAAGAGAAAGAGAGAGAAGAAGGGATAAAGAGAGAGAGAGAGAGAGAGAGAGAGAGAAAGCAGTGCACATCCAAGCCACCTTTTGCTTCTCTCCCTCTCTTGCTTTTCTCATCTCTTCTCTCTTCTCTCCTCTAATCTAACTCCTCACGAACGCGCGCACACAGCTCCTCAAACTCGGTGGCATACGACGCGGCGGTAGTCTCCTCACCGATACCACCATCGAAATCCTCCTCCGACTACTACTTCCACCACCACCATCACCACCACCTCCACCTCCATCCTCTCTCTCTCTCTCTCTCTCTTTCTCTCTCCACCTCCTCTTCGTCCAGCCTCCTTCTAACGCTCCCGGTGTTGTACGACCTCTCGGGGCTGCTCGTGGAAAATCGGCGCTCTTCGTCGACGTCGCAGCGCGAACGGTTCGGACGTGTCTCGCGCTGTTGCCTTGGCTAACGTTGATCACGGATCTACGATTTCTCTTTCGAGTATTTAATCGTGAATTTTTCGAAGAGTAAGCTTCTATAAAAAAAAAAAAGAAAAAGAAAAAACTTGATTATTTCTTGGTGCAGACATTAAGACGTGTTCGCAAAATGAACGACATTCTTCATGTGCTTCATTGATCTTCTTTCATCATAACCTTCAATACGATACTTTGGCTATCTTTACTTCTTCAAAGAGTAAGTAATCATCTTTATCTGCGTTAATTCTTGTTGGATTATTTTTTTCTAAACACATTATTTGAACTCTGATATAAAAAAGTATTATTTCTTCTGTTTTGTATTGAGATACAATAAATCTTATTCTACTTTAATCATTTATATCAACATGACACTACTTATTTCTTAAACTTAGATCATGCTTTCACTCTTTTGTATCCCTTTGACAGTCTTATTTAAAAGTAGATTTTTCCTCTTGTATTCTTGCACACTACACTCTGTTTTAGATGGTATTTCGAGTGGTATTTCGAATGTTTCGATTTGAGTGGTATCATGAGATAAGAACCATAGAAGAAAGAGGGAAAAAGAAAAAGAAAAAGAGAGAGAGAGAGAGAGAGAGAGAGAGAGAGAGAGAGAGAGAGAGTAGGCCTCAACAGTGTACTTGGAATTCGGTTTTCATTAAAGTTTCCAAGGTGAACCTTGGCTTTCGCCAAGTTGGCTGCGTGCATCTGCAAGAGTATATACATATATCTTAGGGAAGAGGGGAGTGGAAGAGGGGATTACGAGCGGGGCAAGGGTAAGAAAGGGGGCAGGGGATCTTTACTGGGGAACTTTGTTCTTGTTCTTGCGAAGAACTTCGACTCACCTTCCTTCCGTCTTGCACAACTACCCTCTGAAACGCCTTTCGACACCCTGCCCCTCTTCTTCTACCTCCGTTGCCCGTGCCATTGAACAAACTAGTCCGCTCGAGAACGATAGTTACTTCTTTCTTGTTACACGGTTACTGAGTTTCGTAACCGGCCCGCCTCCACTTCCTTCGAACGCTGAACTTGGTCTTCCTCCTCTTCTTGTCCTCTCCAGATCAGTCTCTGTTTCCGGCCGCGGAGAATCACTATGGATCGGAGTTAACGGTGACCAGATCGTGTTTGAATTTCCATACATTTTTATACTTGCTTTTCTGAAAAATAATCTTTCATGGATCTCTTATCGACCTTGACAATATTGCTTGTTCTATTGATAATTCGATCAAGTACTGGTAGGAACGTTAACGAGACTTTTCGGACCAAGAAACGAATGTGTTATGGCTGATAAAAATGTTGGTCAACTATTTTGATCAATTGCAGTTGTTTTTAATAATTTAAATAATTGTTCTCTCTTGTGGTTATCGAGAGTTAAAAAGAGAGACGGAGAGAGAGAAAGAGAGAGAGAGAGTGTGAGAGAGCCAGAGAGAGACAGGGAAGAGATTGTGGCCGTAATAGAGGGGGGAGAGAACACGAGAGGAGAAGAGAGATAGAGAGCGAGTTGGAAGGGGAATTGTTACCCGAAGTTTAAACTTGGTTGTCGACTGCCGTTAACAAGGTTTGCCATGGGGCTGGTTCAGTAGTGTCTAGGTCTCGGGTTGTGCCACATCTCGTATCCATGATCGTTGTCTCCGTTCTGCTATTTCGTGCATCGGATATCATATTTTTGCCTTTATCCTCGTCATCGTGTATTCATCATTATTCTTGTTTTCTTATCGCGAAGGATTCTGGCTGGTGATCGTCGTTCTCGATGGCCGACGTGTCTATTCAGAAGAAACTCTCAGACATTGTATGAGTCGTTCGGAATCGAATTGTTTTTGGAATTCTTCGAGTGCTCACGACGAAAAAGTGAGATGTTATCTTTGAAATGGAACGGTGAAAATTCACAAGTTGTTTTTAAGAAGACTTTTGCGAGATTCTTTTAATATTTCATCTTTTAATATGTAAGTAATTATTTACATTACAATTAATCAATGATTTTCGGTAAAAAGCTTTATATAAGCTGATATTGAAGATATTCCTATTTCATATATAATTAATTTTATTAATTCAATCAAGAAATATTAATTGCACATTTAAGTGAGATTTATTACAATTGAAGATTTATTAATTGATTTGAGATCAGCAAATGCTTTCGTGTTATCAAATAGTTCTGCTTTTAGGAATAGTTGTAGTCGAAGGAGTTTAGGGTTACGGAAGGGAAGAGAAACTGAATTTGCGCGGTTAAGCGACCATCGGGGAGGGGGGTTGAAATCTCCCTTGAATCGTGCGTTCGTTGATTATATCGATTCGAGGCCTATCTAGCGGAATTACATCGAGAGCGGTCCTAACCTCGGATAACCTTAAAACTACGGGCTAAGGTTCTTGAAGGTTCGTGAATTCTAGTGCTTTCGAAATTATTATTAAAATTAATTGTACTTTATTTTAATTATATGCAATTATTTGCATTTTACGTTAAAAAGTAGTAAACCATTTGTTGCTATGATCATATAAAATTTATTTATTTTTGTATAGATTGTATGTATGTGATTAATTTTATTTCAATACACATTATGGATTTTCGATTAATTTTTGGTTTATCATTATGACTACAATAACTAATTTCAAACAATTCATCATGACATAGTCGTATGATTTATCGTCAAGATACAGGTTATGCAGAAATATACTGAGTTAAACGTCACGACTTTATAACTTTGCACGTGAAAGAGAAAGAAAGAAATAATGAACTTCTCGTGTCTGCAGCTCTCTTGATTTCATTTCTTCACTCGTAACATAGTGCAACGGCGACCAAACGAATGATCGATATCATAAATTATTAATGGACGTTATACGAGAGTATCACGAAATGTCAGAACATAGAATTATATAAAAGAGTTCGTTTATTTTAATATCGAGTAGGTAATTATTATTCGCATAATTAGTCAATTACAATTTTTGCAGAGTTTATCACTTTCTCTTTCCCTCTTTGCTTTCTCTTATATTCTAGGAAAAAGGCAAGTTTTCTTTGATATTGACATAATTCGAAGATGATCCTCGTTCTTTTTTGATATCCTAGAACTCGCTCGAGAAATTAAAGTGTCGTTGATTATCCAAGCGCGAATTCTCCTTGGCAATATAACGACGAGTTGGGTGCTCGCGCGATAGCGTGATTCAATTTATCGAAGAATGTGCTATCGCCGGTGGTAACTGGTAGACACTGGAAGAAGAGGAGAGGTGGTGGAGTAAGAGGAAAAGGGAGAGGGAGATTTTGGGAGGAGAGGTAAGGCAATTAATGCAATGCGGAGGCATGCACGTCGGAAGACAACGGTGAAGGTTCGCTTCATTAGGACTTCCTAAGGAAGATCTGGTGAAAGGGTTGATTTTTACCTCTTCTTTACCCTCTTGAAAACCCTCCCACTGCCACCTCATTGGTTTCCAATTATCGAAATGCCGTCGCCTTAAGGCATTTGCTCGTCGTCCTCGCCCCCTCGTCGAATGTCTACTGTCCCTTGCATTAGTATTTTCCACCGAAATGTCTTTTGATTTATCGTGAAAATGTGCGATTCGTTCGACCTTACAATTAATTCCTTCTCTAAGTTCGATTAGTGCATTAAACTTCGATCAGATATTTTCGATCATTAGATAATACCAGATGATTGACTTTGCCTCGATAACTGTACAGAAATATTAGTTTTGATCTTACGTTTAAAGTTTTAGGCAGGAGCAATGAAATAGAGAGAAAGAAAAAGGGAGATATTGATTTTTCCGAGAAGCACTTTATATACCCCGAAAAAGTCACGGTTCGTTAACATCCCCGGCTGGTAGCAAAGTTTATATATGTATATATCCACGAATAGATATATCCGGTTTACTAAATCCGTAATATGAGAACGTCCAAGACGGCTTACAGAAGCTAAGTGCTCATCGAACATGCACGGTCACTCATTTCGAATTTGGAAAAATTCAAGCGGCAGGAAAAGGGAGGTTCCTCGGCGGAAAGTAGAGCCACAGAGATAATGGAAATAAAAAGCGAGAAATTGTAGTCAAGGACGATTATTCCGGGTGGGAACCAGTAGGAAAGCTGGAATCCCCACGTAGTGCTTCCGTGTACCTGTTTTCCGGTGCATCGAAAAAGAGGCGGGCGTTCTTACGCGGACAGCCTCTCTCCGTAAAGAGAAAGCAGACCTAGGGGCTTCTCTCTGGTCGCGAGGTGTGGTGCAAACGAGAAGAAGTGTAGTAGAGAAGGAAGCGAAAGGAAGAGTAGGAGGAGAGAATGAGAAAGGAGGTGGAAGACGTGAGGTGCTGTAGGAAGAGACGCGAAGGAGGAAGAGGAGGAAAAGGAGTAAGAGGTGGTGGAGGAGAAAGAGGACCGCGGATGTGAAGGAGGAAATGGAGGAGAGGAATGGCCAGGGTACTCAGACGGGGGTGGTCCAATCAGAGTTGAGTACGGGTGGGGCAGAATACCTCCGCCCTCTCTTCCTCTCTCTTGGCTCTCTTCACGTTTCGTCCCTCTCTGGTTCACCACCGCCACCGTCGGCACCACCACCGCCAACCACCACCATCGCTAGCATCACCGCCACCACCCTTCTCTCCTCCTGTCCCCCACTCCCCATCTCTGGTTCTTCTCTGTGTTAGCCTGGCCTTCTCCGGAGCCCCCGCAGCTCCTGCCGGCTACCCAAGACAAGTGCCCGCGAGAGATTCTCACGGCATGAGCGGGGATCGTTACGTTAGACCGACGAAGCCGAGGACGATATTATCCACGTCCGACAATTTTCACGGGGACGATTTTCGCGTGTACCCAATATCTTTCTCACGACGAACGCGCGACGTTCAACGCCATCGTTCTTGATTCTTTTATATCGTTAATTCGGACGCAATACCACTTCGATCGATGTGATTCGCGTTCCGAGAATTCCTACGGTTCAACAGAGAAATAAGCTCTTCGTTCGTGTCGAAAAAAGAAACAGAGTAAAAGTGAATTGAAAGTAAGTAAGATCACACTTTTTATGAAAGCTGCGATTATTATTTTTTACTTTTTCCTACCAAGTTCTCCATACGACGCCATATTTTACGTTCGCCATCTCCTCCCTCGCCGTGGCTTCGACTTGCATCATAAAATCTCTTTCACGACTCGTAAGACTTAGGAAGTAATACTTCTTGCCATTGATAGAATATAAATCGCGCGGATGTCTTTTTTCGAGGAAAGATGGAATGATGTCGAGTACACGCTCGGATTGTCACGCGCACGTTAGTCGGATAGATAGGGATCGGAGACACCGATAGAAAGATAGGAAGAAAGATGAAAGAGCAAAAGCTACGTGTACTTGGATTACTCGACCAACATGCGGATGATTCGATCCTTTCTAGACCATTGCACTTGATTTGTCTTGGTGAAATATAGTTATGCATTCTTCAGAGAATCGTGGCATATGTGTACAGATCTCTACAAAATGCAATGAATGTGTTGTTTATTATACCAATTTTTTTTTATATCATTGATGTAAAATAATTATGATAATTCGTTTTTTATTCTTCCGTTACTGATCTTTTCTTTTGTTGGTCAATTTTATTTACATAAATTGTATTTATGTAAATTATACCTAGAAGTTTTGTGTTAATTTATAAACCTTATATTTTGTAACCTCATATCGGTATTGACTTATTTCTTCCATATAATTTAAAAAAATTTAAGAAATTATATTGTATTATAATCCATTCTCTACTCATAGTTTTTAAAATGCACATTCACTATCTATATTTGATGCGTCTAGTCGTAAATATTACTATCTGACACGACGATATATCCCTTCAGATCTCTATAAATGTTCTTTCTATCCTTTATTAGTGGAATATCCTTGCTATGGATGATTACGCGTCACGTAGAAGGACAAAATGGATAGGACGTGAAAGTAGGGCGATGAGATTATCTCGCTCAATAAAGCGAATGGTTCCGAATGACTGCAATTATTCCGTCGCGCGTGTTTCTAGTGCTGATTGGGTGAAACTCTTAAAAATAGAGATTTTTTCGAAAACATTCTTATCTTACGTGAAATTCTATTAATTGTTTATTATCGTGCCATATATATATATATGGTACGATTTCTTTATAATATTTATTGCATATGTACAAATTATTATTATTTTTATTATTATTATTATTATTATTATTATTATTATTATTATTATTATTATTATTATTATTATTATTATTATTGTTGTTGTTGTTGTTGTTGTAGTTATTGTTGATATCATTGTTATTTTTATTATTATTTTCAATGAAATTTTACTTTAGGAAATTTTCATCATAATAATATAAACTGCAGAGATTTAGAAAAAAAGTATTTTATATCGTGTGAACTCGCACATTTATATTTAAGAGGTAGGACGAAACTTTTCTGACAACATGGCCGACGTGGCGTTGAGCTTTTCTACTTGCTTTCTCTCTCTCTCTCTCTCTCTCTCTCTCTCTCTTTCTCTCTTCCCTTCCTTCCTCATTCTCTCTTATTCTCTTCTCTTTTTTGATTTCAACGGCTTTTCTTTCCACATTAGCTATGTAGAATCGTACATTGTGGTATGTAATATAAACTTTTTACTTAACAAAGATAGTAACCTAGTCGTACGTAATTGTCGAACAATGTTAATTAACGTTCCCATTTTTTTAGTATTTATAAAGAATGTGATTTAGTAATCATTTACTTAGAATTTCAAGTTTGAAATTTAAATTTCATCCTTAATGATATCCAAGGAATATAAACGGAGAGGCAAGAAAATTAGCGTGCAGGGTAAAAATGTCGATTTAGAAAGCCGCCAGCTGGGAATGAGTAGTGAATTAACGACTTGCCGATTGGCGGACCGCGTTAAGGTAGTCAAGCCATTTAAGCGCAAAGTCACGCGAAACTGCGACCGTGAAACACGCGGGCATGTCAGAGAAGCTTTTCCATGAGCTTACGCTTCTATACTGGGTATTTGGTTAATCACTAACGTCAAAGTGTAGGATTAATGCATTTGATGTAAGCGAGAGAAAGTAAGCGACAGAACCGTCATTTAAGTTACTTGGATACACTAGGATGATCGCAAACGTTGACTGATCGAAAATTTAGACAAACAATTTTTTTATTTTTTAACTGTTATCTTTATTATTATTCTACTTATAATACTTATAATATAGGATAAATATATTATTTGTCGCTTTAGAAATAGGTTGAAAAATGATGATATGAAAGATGAATTTGGATGTAGAAGGTTAAAGAGAATGGGAGGGAAAGAAAGAGAAAGAAAGAATCGATTGTAGAGAACGGAGTGAGAAAGGAAGAACGAATGGAACCAACGGAAACTTTTCCCGTGCAAAGTACCACGAGTACTGGCTGGAGGTTATGAAATTCTGATGGCTCATAAAATGTAAGAAAATTTACAGACTTTCGTCCTTCCTCTTCTCCCTTCTCTTGCACTCTTTTCTTCTTCATCCTCTTCGGCATAGTTCTGTTGGTAGTGCTTCAGCTGTCGTCATCTTCGTAGGATGAGCGAAAGGACCGACGGTAGTTGCAGAGCCTGGGAAGAGGGCTGGTGACATAAAGTTTGAAACTGGTGGTAATCGATTTTTCTTGGAAAAGAGACGTTTCTCATGTGTTTTTTGTTCGCTTCAGTTTTCTTCCAGTCTCATTCTTATCTTCTATTAAAGAATATCATTTCACTTTTAGAGAAAGGTGAAAACATTTAATATTAATTTCGATGATTGCGATAATTCGTTTAAGGAAAAAAGCAATTTTTCTTTTTAGTTTACTTGTTAATTTAAACCCTTAGAAAATTAGGTATATACGAAGTGGCAGAGAATTTCAAGATCGTCTTCCTTGGTCGACATTCGCCAATCTCATGCGTATAATTATGTATAACGTCGACGACAGCGACGATGGCGAGCTGAGGTCTGAGATAGTAGTTACGTTGGTATTGGTGTTAGTGTTAGCGACGATGGTGGCGGTAGTGCTGGCTCGCCGCTCAAAATACGTCTAAATATTAATGAGCTGTCCTTGCCTACGGCGAAGTACCTTCGCTCGAACATTCACGCTTTTCTCGGGAAAATGCACGAATGTTTGTCCCTGTTAAAATACGTGCGAACAAGGGAGAAAGAGATAGAAAATTTTAATATGAGAAGCAAGTCATTTTGGAAATATCTGCCGAAAAGAACGAACGAACGAACGATTTCTTTGTTTTATTTTTATGCAGAAAAGCTATCGTTGTCGTTTCGTGCTTCATAGCTCGTGTAACTGCAATTGCCCCTGATAATTACGTCGACGTCTCATTTCTCTCTCCTATTTGCCTTTACTCCGAAGAAGAAGTCTCTCTCTCTCTCCCTCTCTCTCTCTCTCTCTCTCTCTCTTTCTCTTTCTCTCTCTCTCTCTTCTATTTTCTCTCCGTATTTCAAGTCTCTTTACGAGATTAGCACTTGTCCTGACAGCACTAATTCGTTTCTATTTCTCCTCGTCTGTCTTTCTCTCCCTGTCTCTCTCCATGTCTGGTTCCTTCCTTCGCTATCCAGCAGCGGATGGCTGAAATAAAGAGGTGCACGAGACGATAAAGAGAAGCACCGAGAATAGAAGGAAGAGAAGGATGGGAAAAGGGTTGACAGGAAGAAGTTACCTGATAGTTAATACAAAGACTGTCATGTAAGATGTGCCGTCAAGCAGGAGCTTTCCTCTTCGTTCTCCTCTTCCTTCTCGTCCTTTATTTCTCCTATCTTTCTCTCTCTCTCTCTCTCTCTCTCTCTTTCTCTCTTTCTCCTTCTCCTCTATTTTCCAGCTACCCCTACTCTTCTTCTGTGCTGGCAGATCCTTTGGGACAGTTAATTGTGAGCGACAGTCGCAACGGGGGGAAAATCAACCTCACGTTCGAAAGGCTTCTCAAAACCTGTAGCCACGTCGTTTCCTTCTCTTTTAGGCTTCAACGTGCAGAGCTTTTAATTACACGTGATCGGGTTAGATATCAACAGTGCCGATATCAACGTCTCTAGTGTATTCTCGCGTCGTTATCTCTTCGTTCTGGAATAAAGAGTTGATTCGAAAAGGGTGGTGTCTACTCGAGGGACGTGCATTCGTGTTCGCTCATCTACTCTCCTCATCACTTTCTTCTTCTTCTCCAGCCGTCGGAGCAAAGAAGACGTAACCAAGCAGGAAGTTTACCTTTCGCCCAGCTAGCAGCGAACGTCTCTCGAAGAGCGAGCATGAGTCGGTAACTGTATTTACCATCTCTCGTAGGTACTTAATTTTGCTTTCGGAATTAAGTCAGGGGATGCAGAGTAGAATCGGTGGATGGTTAGGGTGACGAGGAAATAGCGTAGGTGTTGGCGAAAGGTATGAGTTGGTGAGTCAGTGATCGGAATGCTATGGTGTTAGTGGCACACTGAAATACCGGCGATATGCTCTCTCATTCGAGGAAATGGAGGAAACTTTGCTCGAGTATTTTCCCGGGACTGTCTCTCACAATTAGAATACTCTTGGGAGCGAGAGCCGGGGCCTCCTTTGCTGTCCTCATCTCTGGTGCTCGAAGTTAGTAAACGCAAAATAGTAATGTACAAATAGGGCCTATTACGGACCAAGAGTCGTCCACGATTTTCCGAAAATAGCGAAATCTAAGAGCAGAGAAGGAGAGAGAGAGAGAGAGAGAGAGAGAGAGAGAGAGAGAAAGTGGGGAAGGAGAAGAAACGAAGTTGAAAACCAAGAAGTGGATGAGTTATCGTATCTTGGGAACATAACCTTCTTTTTACGAAGTATCCAATGCAAGGTCGTGGGAGTCTATAAATCCAAAGGATTTCTTAAGATATAGAGAAATAATATTGTTCGGTCACGAGTTAATACAAAAACTTTTCGAGAGATTACTCTGAAAAAAAGGCAATCCCTTCTCATACTGGAGCCTATTGCATTTTATTTATTTTTTCTTGTTGTCTTTTGAGTTGAAATAGATATTTATCTTTTGCAATACAAGCTCTCGCGCGTAGCAACGATCCTATTTTCGAAGTTCCCCTTGAGAGAAGGAACTGCATCGTGAAGGAATCGCGTGACGTGAAATTCGATGGTTCCTTCGGACGGACGGCTCTCTTGGAATAGTTGGTTATCGGCCGAGTGTCGAGCCGTTTCAGTGTATGTCTTTAGAAAAGCATTAGTGTCCGGAATTAATTGATCGCGGAAGGGAAGTGGATATCTGCGAGCCTACATGTTCCTATCTCCCTCTCTTTCTCACTCTTGTGTGCACTGGCGTTCTCTGTCTCTTTCTCTTTGCCTTTCTCCACTGTTTGCCGCTCGGGACGGCTGCGAGTGCGGGGTAATATCGGTACTAGTCTGTGCCAGTCGATGAGCCACTCGCCGCCCTTCTCTCCGCCCTTCGAGCTCCACTTGCATTGCTTCCTACACGAGATCGTGCTAAGCGTAACGATATAATCCGATACCGCGTTTCGCGTGGCATTCCACGCTCTCTTTCTCTCTCTCTCTCTCTCTCTCTCTCTTTCTCTCTCTCTCTCTTTTTCTCTTTTATCTCCCTTCCTTATTTGTTTATTTTTATTAAAGTACTCGTCTCCCATATGTTCTACATAGGGAGAATTTTTTCGATAGAATGAACCAACGTAGTAGGTACGTTTTAAAGGGGAAATATCCATTGCAATACTTTTGGCAATTTCTTCGACATTGTCTTTTTCGAGAACTCAGATATTCTTCCGAATTCTCGAGAATTGCCAAGGCTAAAGAGAGGAAGGCAACGGTTAGAAGCGTTTGTTTGAGGAGGTCGAAGGCCGAGGGTTATTAAGCTCGGGCCACAGACCACATCAGAGCCGAGCAGAAAAGCCCCTTGGCATATTCACCTAACCTATAACCCTTCTTCTCTTCTCTCGTAACGATCCCTCTCTTGCATATCTATCATAATTCACCATGCTTCGAAGCTATGATGAGCTCTATTTCGGGGATTTATTGATTTTCTTGACAATTCTTCCGATTTTTATGATCAATTGGGATAATGCAAAAATCCGAAAATAAGCTGATAACCAAAACCAATCGAGTTTGGTTAAATATTCGATGAAAAAGCAAACTCGAAAGGAAACACTCTCGTTGATATAAGCGGTTAGCCTGTTCGAGTGAGTAGACTTGATATTCTGCAGATATGTTTCTAAGGCATGCAAGAGCAATCACGAGGCCTTATGTGGTAGTGGTGATAGTGATGGTAGTGGTTGAAGGATGAATGACGCTGGTAGGCGCATAAGCAACGTCACTTACACTCGTTCGACGTAATGGATACGCAAGTTTAACGTCATCTTATGGCGCTGTCTATCTTTCTCCCATACATTATTACTATCTCTTTCTCTCTCTCTCTCTCTCTCTTTCTCTCTCTCTCTCTCTCTCTCTCTCTGTCTCTTTCTCCTTCTCTCTATATCATTTCTCTCATCTCGTTTTCGCAAGAGCATTAGCAGATATCTTTACGTACAGCGCTCGGTTTCTCTATCCTCGCGAATCTGCCTGTAGGCGCATTCTGAACCTCAAGAATGCCAAGATCCGACGTGATAAGTGGTTAAACGGTAGTAACTAAACGGAGTAACGTGTTTTCATGAAATTTGAGAAGTAAAAGCGAAGCTCTCGCGGTCGAATGCGTGATTTTTTACGCCTTTCTTGTTTTTACGATCGTTCTTCGACAAATAATGATGGTAGAAAAGTTGCTAATCGATTAACGCGACTATTTTTAGCTTCGCTTTTTTTCGGTGAATTTAAATTGTTCGTAATGAAGAAAGAAAAGAAACGAGACATGCTATCGAAAAAGAGTTTCTATTGCTCCGTAAAAGAATAATGGCGACGATACTTGTAAAGGTAGAATTATCAGCGTCGGGTCGATATGAAGCACAATGGAACAGCAAAACTTATTTTTTACGACGATAGATATGCGAAGGGTATAGAGACATTATAGTATATAATTCTTTTGCACCGTGGAAAAATTCGAGCATCAACTTTCTAAAGTTTATACGACAATATCATGAAAATCGAAACAACAAATAATTTCGATATAATTTATTATCTAATGAAATAAAGTAATTTTGTTTTTTTTTTGTTGATAAGTTACGAATCGTATATCCTTATTGAACAAGAAAGTATTTTTGTGTCAATGTAAAAGTGTCTTCGCTACATACTTCTGTATAATGCGAACGATATTGTTAACAACTCGGACTGCTTTAAATTATGCCCGCTGGGTAATTACAGGAAGACACATGACATTCGTGTATGGCGATAATTAATTTTCGCAATTATGTCCGCCTGCGTCGTACCCCTTTCTCCTTCTATCGCTTAGCTATGCTCATTCCATCTTCCCCTCTCTCTCTCTCTCTCTCTTTTTCTCTCTTTTCAGCTACGTTCGTTCCACCTTCCTCTCTTTCTCTCTTCTTTCCCGTTCACCCTCTTTTCGTTTCCACCCATTATCAGACTCGAAGAAATTATAAATTATATGTTTAATGTTTTAAGACTAATTACAATATTTTCCTTCTGATTTCAGGTAAATACCACGTCGTCTAGAAAAATTCGCGTTGCAAAATAGAAAGTTTCTATTTCCACTGAAACATCTTTTATCATCAGGCGGTAAGTGAACGAATAAATAACTCACAAAAAATTACGAAAGAAACATTATCCGGTGGACCAATAGTATTCGATTTACATGGACTTGTCGAGAAAGAAAAGAACGTTAACGTTAGGCGGAAAACGCAAAGGGGTCGAAATTGGCTCAGTTACGTTGGCTCGCAAGAATCGGTGGTGAGAGAAGAGGGAGGGGACAAGGGGCTTAGTCTTGGGAGTAAATTAGTAATTAGAAATCTGATATAGGTAAGGTAAGTCGGTGTTGTTTCGGCATTGCGTGGCTCTCTCTGCGTCGCGTGGACTTCTGCGACAGGCTGTGCCTCGCGTGACCCGACGCCCCCATTGTATGTGGGGGCGGCCGGTGGTTGAGGGCTGCCGCTCGAAGGGTGCTGGCCCGTGCTGCGAGAAAGAGGAAAGGGCCAGGGCGTCCTGGAAAACGTAAGGGATGACAATTATGCCCTACAGGTAATTACCAGGTTGCGGCTAAACGGAGCGGGCGCACCGGGTCACCCTTCCATCGCGGCACTGAAACGTGAGCTTTCACCAGAAAATCATGGCCTTAAAAAGCGTCACGCTCTTTCTCTTTCTCCTTTCTTTCTTTCTATTCGTTCGAGCCCTCTAATTTATCGCGGTTTCAACTGTTTTCTTTCTTACTTTTCTCTTTTTTATGAAAGTTCGATGGTAATAATAATGTGTCGATTGTTTTTAATGTAGGTGTCTCTTTTTTCTCATATACAAGATAAATTTTATATATTTCCATTTCCACGATAATATACTTGTATAATTGCACACCACGACTTATTTCTTCTTTTTTCTCTTTCTCTTTCTCTTTCTCTCTCTCTTTCTCTCTCTCTCTCTCTCTCTCTCTCTCTCTCTCTCTCTTTCTTTCTTTCATCTCTTTTATGGTTATTTTATAAACGCTGTAAACTACCTATCCCGATGGTGGCACGTACTACCGCAGTTACAAACTTTTGCTTTAAGGTAACCTGCCACCTCTATAGTAGTTTATATTTACTTTCGGTTTTATATTCGCTGTACGCATATACCGTCATGATTTATACACGCATTAGGAACTTAGAGTCATATAGAGTCACTTAGAGGAAATATCAATAAGCAAGCGCGGGTCAAGGAAGTCACGTTAGTTATGTTATCGTTCATTCACCGTGATATTTTACTGAGTAAAATTGTTGCTCGGAAAAATAATTTGAACACAAAATGTATTCTTTCCAATCAGCATGAAAGATAAACTATCAATCTTTGTAAGATCTTTGAATCGTTTTCTCATTAAAGAATTGTAGAAGGAGCGAAGAACATAGCATGAAAATTGTCGTCTTTCATTGTTCCCCCTCAGGAGCAACGATCGTTCGCGAAATTAACCACAAATGTGTGTTATTTCGCCAGATACGTCGAAACGCGTACCTTTCTCACCGTATACATTTGGCATGCATTATGAACGGCAACCCTGTTGAGGCGGGCGCCGCCTGACGCTCATTTCGCACGCGCCTTTTCCCACGTGCTTGTAAGCCACGTAGTTTACTTGGATATCTACGTATAGTTCGCGACGAATACGTATAAAAGACTAACGTTGAAGAATATCGTCATAGCTAGGATCGGTCGTCTCTTTCACCTTTAGTACATCGAAGCATCCCTTCCTCTTTTTCCACTACCATCACCACACTACAACCACCACCACCACCACTACCATTTGTCGTGTCGCGGGGCCACGTGTCCTTCAAGGGTGAGTATATGTAAGTAAGTCGTTGTTTACAATCAGTGCGTTTTAAACCTTGGCACGCTTTAGTTCGACTTATAGGAACGTTCGTAACATTATCTATCGCGAGAATCGATTCGTTCGAACAACAATTTTCGAGGATTATCATTCTTAGACACAACAGTGAAATTCATAGATTCACGTAAGTACGGAGAGAGTTTTCTAAGCATGCTAGCTAGCTACCTACTCGAGCAGTATTCGTAGACATGGTTTTGTTTCGTGCGACTGTGTTACCGATCGAAGTCACTTCGAGGGAAGCTTAAAAATCGAGAAAAAGAACGGTGAGAGCGGTTAGCGCGATGTCGTGTCACTCGAATGCCGGTCGCATGCCGAACGGAGAATTATGCTCGAGTGGATGGAGTTCGAGTGCCAAACACGTATATAGTTACTATAGGAGGAGTGATGTTCGCATGACGGATGTCGATTCGATAGCTCGATTTCGCTGCTCGGTAATTTCGACGCTTTCACGGAAGTCACGGAGAAATTTTACACCGATCGATGCACGTTAGCCTTTCCATACAGATATAGAAATCTTGCGAAGTTTTTCTTTATATTTTCCTTTGTATTTTATTTCGGAATGTCTTATCAATACATAAGATAATATTTGAGTTTCGTGAATGATATAGTCAGGCGTTTCTCTTTGCGTGATTGTGAGAGGAGGAGAAGAAAAGGCTTGCGCTCTGTTTCTAAGAGCGGAATCGCGAGCTTGCACGGTCATTATAAAGCCATTAATCATACAAATAGGCCGAAGAGAAGGGAGAGTCGAAGGAGGCACGGACGAGCGTCATGTAGCTACAGGTCGACGCAGGACGGTCAAGTCGAGTGAATTATCGATAAGATAGACCAGTCGAGCCTTTCCCTTTGGGTTTCCTGCAGCCAGACTGGCGATATACTTCGTGTCTATCAATTATTCGATCTGCGTGTGCACCCTTGATCGTCCCTCTAAAACATACCTTCCATCGTGGACTACTCGTGTTCTCGTATTCTTTTGAAATAAGCCATGAACATCGAGTCTGCCTTTAATTGGAAAACGTTTTCGTTCGATTTACCTATTATGCCATTTTTCATACTAGAAAGATGGGAAGAATAATTTTTAAATAGCGGATTTAAACAAAAATAATGACTGATTTATTTCTTCAATATGTCCTTATAGCATTATTTCACGCGGACTTGATTTTCTTTATTTCGAATCTGTCGATAGGAAGGGAAATTTCTTGAAAAACAAAGAAATAATTATATTGATCATTTGGACACATGTGTACAAGAATAACAGCAATTTTCATTGGGTTTGATACATTGTGCCGCCACGCTATTCAATATCTATTTTGCTTTTTCGATTTTTTCGGTTAATTTCTCCTATTTCGGCCAGCCTTGATTGTTCTTCCTTGGATATTGCTTATGACGATTTAATACATACATTCGATGATAAATACATGAACATTTGAATCAATCATATTAAAAAGAACATATTAAAATAAGAAAAAAAAGAACAAATGAACGAAGAATTTATTTAGCTCATTGAAAAGACAACGAAACATGGATTACACATCATACCATAGATTCGCAAGTTCCCACATGCCTTCGACCATTTCTGCGAAATTTGATGATCACTAATATCTGAAATAAGATATTGTTTCACGGAGGATCTTCATGAATTCGTACAGTCCCTTAAATTTTTGAAATCAACTTTGGCAATAAGTGGTTGAAACATAACATAATATAATTACTTGTTTTTTTTTTATTCTCTGGCTTCTTTTCTCTTCTTATCGATATTATTTTTTTTAGTATCTTATGATGTTTTAATTTGGGCTTTTGCAAAGTTGCGCGAATAGAGATTAAATTTGAGAGGGTCTTTATATTTTTTATCTTCCATAAGTTTATTATGTTTCTTTTTATTTTTACCTTTTTATGTTTTTTTTCATTTAGCCATAGTATTTTTTGCGAAATTTTGAACATATCATGGAATAAAAAACATTTTTCTCTCTTTACTATTGAAAACGTAAAACAGTATCACGAACTCGCGAAAAAATTTGTGTTATATATAGAGCTGATTCTATAGATGATTCTATATGGAGAAAGTGATTCTAGGAATATAGAGAGGGAAATTTTGATGTCAAATATTTTATAAAAGTATATTAAAGCCAACTGATTACAATAAAACTTTATTAAAATAACAGGAGAAGTGTCACTTTTAAAGCGAAATATACTATTTGTATACGTGAAGTTAATAATGGTATGAAAAAAGCGATTTTCCACCAATAAGCGAAGAAAATAGAACGGATAAATGTCACAATCTAATACATTGTTATGTTGTGAAAATTGTTGAGACATATATAATACACCCTTGTAGATTCGGTAAACACTAAACTTTTTTACTGCAATTAAATGTTTATTTTTTTGTTCGCTATATAGATTTTATAGACAAACGTGGTTAAGATGCCATGGCTGATGCTTATTTATAATTTAGATATCTCTGTGAATATTTAGTTTTTCTGAATATCTTAAACTGGGTAATAAACTTAAAGGGCAGATTCCTAGGCAAAACGATTTATGACGCTTATCTTAAAATTACTTTTGAAATATCCGTTTTTTAGTCGTAACATAAGGCGATCATTTTGTATGAGGGACCACGTGAAATTGTTCAGACAACTTCGAGTCTAACAATTTGGACACATCTCTGATCAATGAAAAGTTATTTCTTTCCTTTTCTTTTCTTTTTTATATTTAAAATCTTCTTACGTATCTTTCCCTTTCTTTTCCTTTTTCATTTTCTCAGAGCGTTTTCCTAGGTAGATAGTTAAGAGCATATAGTACTCTCAATAGTGCCACTGGCAGATTCAACAAAGATATTACAAAATGACAAATGACAAAAAATTAATTGAATTGAATTCGTGAACATATAGTGCTATATAATTTATTAAATGAAGAAATATATGGGTAGTAAATTTAAAGATGAAATTTGAATTTAATTCGGAAAAGAATCAAATAAAACAAATAAGTTTAAAATTATTGTTATAATTAACAATATATTTCATAAACACATATACGTAAAATATTTCGAATTCCTATATCTGACATAAAGTATTTGGTAAAAATTTCATTTAGATCAAATGCTTTTTCAACAGTTTCTCCTTATCTAAGTAAATTTTCAAAAAAAATTTCTTTATTTTCTGCGGTACTAGAAGATAGAAATAATTGTTGACATGTTGCCATTAAATTTTATGATAAAATTATCTAAAACACATCTATTGAAAATTATAAAATCAATATATTCTGATTTAACATGAATTCTTCGATTATAAATTTGAAATTTTTGTCTTAAAATTCCAAAAGGATTTTCAGATAGACTTTTAACATTGCTCAATCGATAGCTGAAAACTCTTCTAGCGTCATTTAATTAAATAACTTAGAAATAATTTTAAAAGATATTTTTTTCAAAGAAAGCACTTTGTCTTTTACAATTACGTACGATACTTTGTATATAACGTAACTTGATAGAAATGCTTCTTCCGGTATATTCAGTGTTCCAGTTTCTAGTGCTTGGCCTAGGTTTGAATGAGTTAACTATTCTTGCTATATGAATCAATATCGCATAACAGCTATGAAATTATGGCGTGTGTTCACTAAATCTAGTGTTTACTAAACCACAGAAAATGTTTGTAATTATAATATAAGTATCTAGTATTTACAGGAGTTTTTATAACAATGTGTTTTCCGTTTATCGCTTCTATGTAGTTAGAAAACTTCTACACAAATTCTTAAATTCAGATGTTTTTGTTCTTTTTATCATTCATTTTTGAATTCTGTCATTAAATTCTAGTTTAAAACTCTACAAGTTTTTGATACTATATGTAAATCGTACTAAAAGAATCCCCTTTAACTAAAAATCTGAAATATAATAATTTGTATCATTACAATCATTGAAGGTGAATAATTTTATACATATATGTGTTTACATTGATTTATAGCTCAAGAATGCAAAATATGATGGAACAGCGTCTATGATACTTATAGAAAATAAATCAAGAAATTAATAATTAAAAGTGATTAAATTGGTGCTTTACAAAAGAAATATAAATATGTTGATCAATTGTCATTTTTATAAAGTTATTTCCATGAAAGAGAAACTGTTACAAATATTAATTGCAGTTCTGCGGTAAATGATATAATAGAAGTTTTAACTTGCGAAGAAAAAAATAATTTGGAAAAAGGATTTGTTGATGAAGGAAATGCAATTTGTTGATGCAGTGATTGATAACGTGTTCATGAAGAAATAGAAAGTGATAGAACTTTTAAAAACAAGAAAGTATTAAAGTCGTAAGAGCAACATCATTAAAAAAGAAAGAAAAGAATTTGTACGTTTTCCAACCTGAGAAATAACAAAATAAAACAATTGAAAGTAAGCTCGTCGATTTTTATGAAATATATTTTACAAAATATGAGTAAAAAGTATTAAAGTCGACTGATACTGTAGATTCATTTTTAGCTGGAATGGTGCCAATTTCGAAAACTTATCATATTATTTGAATTTGATAAAAACACAAATATTTTAAATTATTCAAAGATATGAATTAAGAATGATAATGGATAATCAAAATATTCCATCGATCCTATCAATTTTTCTATCCTCACTGTTTTCTTAGAATGAGATAACAACATTACACAGTGCATAAGTAAATTCCAACAAATACACATTTCTTGATATTTTACTTTAAGATTACTCTACTTTATATTAAGACAAATAAAGGGAATATTGGAATAATAAATACTGCTTTTATTATTAACCGCAAACAAACAGGCAGTTGTTCTTTTAATATAATTGATTTTCTCCATTATGCATCGTTTTTTTAAGATCAAATCCAATTTTCTTTAGAAGTAAATCAATTGAATACTTTAATATTCTAAAGCATATGACAAATTTTGTTTCGTCATTTATAAGTTCTTTATATAATGTAACAAATTCTTTTTCAACTTCTTGTTTTTTTCAAGCTTTTGTTTTAATATTTACATAACAGAAGTGCAATGATACACAATACCTCTAATGTAAATTTATTAATTTATTTTATTTTCAATTTAGTGATTAAAAGGTAATAGTGAATAGATGAACACGATACAATAGATTTATATCTATCATAGTATATTGAACTGATTTGCGAAGATTTTCTTCTGTGGACTTCCAAAATATTAAAGATTCGGATAGACGAAGCGATAGAAAATCTTTTTTGCTAATAGAAAAAAGATTGGAATTTTATATTGTTATCAGAATTGCGTTGCGTTAAAGTTAGGAATATTGATAAGTGTGAGGATTTAATTTTATTATTAGAATTCTATTGCATTCTCCTCTTGTCTTCAGTTCTTATCATAGACAAAAGACTTTCGTTATCAGAATTCTGTCGGTCATTTCAAAACATCGTTAACGACAATGTTTAACAAAACATCGATCTCAGATACAGAGAAAATATAACGGACTGAATGTAAATGTGTGAACGTGTTGAACTATATATAGTTGTGTTAAAATCACTGTGGCCGAATAATCGAAACGGAGAAAGAACGGAGATTGAACTGAAATGTGTAAATCGAGCTTTAATTAAAATTTTTCGAATCCTATCGAAATCTTTTAACTTGAAATTCATTATTTTCGATCGATCTCGTATAGACATGATGTATTATACTTCATTTTAAGAAGATCTTTTCAAGAAGGCTAACTGGTAATTCAGTGGGACGTTGCCTGAACGTTGCGTAGCAATATTATCGGATAAAATAAGTCATTAAGTCGTCGGCGTTATACGAATAAGAAGACGTTCTTGGCCCTCCTTTGGAACGACTTGGTTAAGGTGGATGAGGACGGAAGATGGGTGGTAGGAATAGAGCTGGGGGTGGAGAATGAGCGAGAGTCGAGGGTCGGAGGCGGGGATTACCCATCCGACCGAAAGGAGATTCCACTAAGCTTTCAGATTTTACCCTCTTAACCGACCAAGGATTATAAAACGCAAATACGTCCCTTGATTAGTGAGGATAAAGTAAACATTGGCTCCTTCGTGCAGCTATTACTCGTGCGGAATACACTTCATGCGACGTTTCAGTCTTTGAAATGACTTCACGTTGCAAATTTGACAGCAATACTTTCACGATAATGATTTTTCTACTAACATTACGGCTAGAGACATTTACGTATATAATCACAACGGATTTGGTTTGATAAAAAAGAGTCGAAAGTTTCCTAGACTGAAATGGGGAAAGAGAAAGAAAAAGAGAGAGAGAGAGAGAGAGAGAGAGAGAGAGAGAGACAGGAGTGCTTCATACACGATGATGGATCGAGCGAAACGCGGCCAGCACCGAAATTCGATATAATTTCGAGGGTAATTTCGAGATAGCCACTTTACGCGGATAAACTGTGGTAAGATAGAAGTTTAGAGCGTAGGGAAGCCTCAAGCATCCTACGGAAGTCTGGCTCTAATTAAGCGCCCTCCTCCCTGCCGTCGCCGCGACTCCTTCACTCATCATCTTTCATCTCGCTCTGCTTCTTCCGCCCCCCCCCTTGTCTCTTCCTCCCACTCACCCCATCGCTCCCTGTTAACCTTTCTCTCTCTCTCTCTCTCTCTCTCTCTCTCTTCGCAACGTTCTCGCGAAGGTATGAGATGAAGGCAAGCATCCGTCCCGCGTGTTATCATATTCCTGATTGTTATGTCTTCGCTGACGATACCCTACTGCTCGTATTCCCTATCTTTTCCTTCATCTCACTTCTCCCTTCCAACCTCTTTCTCCTTATAACTTAACCAGTTCGATAACTTTCATTCTTTCTCTCTCTCTCTCTCTCTCTCTCTTTTTCTCTTTCTCCCGTCCTCTTTATTCCAATCTATCTTGCTCCTTCATGGCTGCCTGAAAATACGAGAGAGCACGAGTTCCTAATTAAATTCCACTCTTTCCTAGCGTGCCTTTTTTTAGGTTTTCTCAACCGCACCTTAATTGCGCGGGAATCGAGATGGTTGCGGGCTCTCGTCTCGCTACTTTCTACTGATCCTCTTGCCTCGTTTTTCCCACCCTATACTTCGACTCTTATCTCCTCTTAGCCCATTCTCTTAATTGGCGCATAATTATGTAAACAATTTTGACGTTGTTCGTTGGTATCTCCTTTGATTTTGAAAGAAAATGAATTCAAATTCGAATCGATTGCTAAGTAATTCGAGAATTCAAATCGATATATTATCGTGACATATTAAAGTAAACGGTGGAAAGTGAAAAATGACTTTGGAGAAAAACCATTTCGCGACTTATTTATGGTGGATCGCAAAGAATCGAGGGGTCGAACAGGTGGGATTGTTTTGAGCGAGAAAAGGTAGAGAGAGAGAAAGAGAGAAAGAGAGAGGGAGAGAGAATGAGAGAGAAAGAGAGAGAGAGAGAGAGAGAGAGAGAGAGAGAGAGAGAGAGAGAGAGAGAGAGAGAGGTCTTTCGGGGATGGAGAACCGCCTGGTAGGTGGGGTGAGCCGTGCTTGCGGCAACATTATCTAAAATTCAAGCTGTAATTACTTTGCTGGGCGGCGCTCCGCTTGATTTATAGTCATCGCGCGATGCAGCTGCGTGGGTGTAAGTAATTAAAAATGTACCATCGCGTGGTATGGTGCTCCTCATACCACGAAGAAAGACGGTACGAAACGAGACTCCCGTAGAGGGTGGTGCGAGAGTGCCAGGGGTTGCTTCTTTTCTCGAGTCCAGGTACCACCAGCCGACGTTTTAACAGAAATGATTGGCGGTGAAGAATTAACTCGATGCTACGTTGAAAAAACTCTTTATTCTCGTTAGTTAACATTTTTGGAAATGATGCTCATGGACAACACTCTTTATATCTTTCTTTTGAAAACTCATTAACTTTCAGTTGTTCGAGGAGAGATTCGAATTTGTAAGGAAGATCGATAGCGATTAACCGCTATGTCTAACCTGTACAAGAACGATCAAGTTGAAACTGGCCCCAACGTCAGCTATGCCCGGTTAGTTGGCACAGTCTCCAAGTTAATTGGCCATTCATGGTTAATTTAGTCTGGTGCTAGGTCGTAAGGCGATGGAAACGACCCTTCGACTCCCCACGAGACCGACTCGTTGATTCCGTATTCGTCTCGTGACGGAAAGGGTTCGAATACGACTGATATCCTTTGGTGCAGGACAATTTTCAGTCAAATAATTCGTTATACAAGACAATAGATCGCTTTCTTCGTGGCATGCTAGCTGCCGTCTTTGCTGCAATCCCCCATCGGTGAAAACGTTTGTTCGATATTCGCTGCGCGTATTAATTAACCGGACATTAACAAGTGTACGAGTAAATGGTTCGTGACTGAAGAGAGGAGAAACTTGTGAATTGTAAGAGTTGTTACGATGATAGTGATTGCGAATGAGGATAGAAAGAGGAAAAGAAAGAAACGGAGGGTGAAAAGAGAGAGACAGAAGAGGATGAAATGTACATTAGAAAAAAACATTTTTCGTGGTGCAAAACAGTTTCGTTGGAAAATTTGGCCAATTTCGACTCAAACGATATGCTTTTATGTAATCATTGATAAAGCTTGCTTTACTAATTATAAACTCGAAATTCAAAAATTCTTATTCCTCAAAAAAAAAGTTTTAAGTTTTAAAGTTTTAAGTTTCGACAGCATTTTGTTAATCGTTCAATTTGTTACTTTCGACTATTTTTCTCCTTTGACTAACTTAGTAATGGTGAACCTTTTTTAGCAGTAAGTCAAAATCAAATAAAAAATTTTGTATTTACCAATTGTGGATCAAATGTTTGAACTTAATAATTTAAACAATAAAAACAAATTCTATATTTAATTTTTAAATCAATCTACAAATTAAAATTAAATAGTGCAATTTTATTTAAAATTAATATGAAATTTATTATTGCTTTTGGACGATAATTTTTGTATATTAGGATTGTTTTAACAATGTTATGTAAGTAGATAATTAAATTTCTTACACATTTTGATGTTTTATTAAAAATGTCAATATTCTACTAATTTAGTACATAATTTTAAGATTTGATATGTTTTATAAAAATCTGAAATTGTAACTTTTTAAAAATAATTTATAAAACCTTTAGTTAACCTTTTTAAAAATTCACGGATCACTTAAATTTCCCTCACGGGTCACAGGTTCGCCATCACTAGTCTACCCAAAACAAAAGAATATAATTTCTTGTTCCGTCATAGAAGGCTGTCTTCGACGAAATTCGAATTTGAATTCGTAATGGTCGCGGGCGCTTGGCCTCGCACGTCAGGGTCATAGAATTCAAGAACACCTCGGGGAGATTACTAATGCGAGCTAACTACGGACACAGAATCGGTGGCGTTAAGACGTCCTTCTCGTCGTTGTCGTCGTCGTCACTACCGTCTGAGGGTAGTTGGACCCAAAGAGACGAGCGCAACTTCCCACTCGTTATTGCATTCTCGTACGAGGGGATTTCGGAGTGAGAGATAGGGGTGCGAAACGATGGGAAAAGGAGAGATAGAGAGTGTTCCTGTGTTTCTATGTATGTCTATGTATGTATAAGAGAAAGAGAGAGAGAGAGAGAAAGAGAGAAAATTAGGTGAATCCAGGTGAACAGAGGACTACTAGACAAGAGAGAAGAGAGTTGCGTACGTGGTATTCGCGTTACCTATAATCAATTCCGAACGCGTCAGCCCACGAATGAAGTTCGCTCGACTCTTGCTTATCCAGCTTTCGTACGTGTTTCCTAAGCGCGATACCACAGCCAATGGACTCTTCCCACTTTCCACCAAGTTATTACTTGCTCGGTGAATCCGCGATTCCAGCACAGTCGCCGTTACTTCGTCTCCCTTCGCGCGAAAACACCAACTTTCGTGAGTTTCACCGCTCGACGAACGAGATAACTTTCTCGCCTTTACCAACACCCTTTGACCGTGAGCGCACTCATGATATCGACGATGGACTGTTATTCGATACGAATAGTCGAAATTGTCTCTCTTTTTGAAAAGTTCATCGAACTTGATGAATTCTTTTCTTTTCCAAGTTATTTATCTTCGATCGCTTTAGAAAATCAGAATCAATAATAGTTGATTTTATTCTTGAACGGTTCGTGTCTATGCAAGTTGATACAAGTGTTAGTATCCTTCTAAGGAAGATGAGAGAAACAGGATGGTGAAGACCCTAGACACCGCGATTCATGCGTTTGATGCTCTGCGAAGTTCCTTCTCCTTTCCACTTTGAGACCCTCGGACCCGATGTCGAGTCTGTCTCCACGCCGGACACGTTATCTCGTATCGACGAAGGAGAGGAGAAGATAGAGAGGGACCACTTTGGTAATCTTCGAGTTTACAAGACGCAAACAGCTTAGGTGGTAACGCTTCGATAAGATCCGAGTTCCTGCTCTTCCGATATACCGGCGATAGTCATCGTTAGGTTGCGGTTAAGACTTCTAAGTAAACTCACCAAGATGTCTCCTTTAGTATTAACACTCTCTCTCCTTTGATTTTCAATATATTCTAAAATATTTTTCTTTCATACAAATTTATAAAATATTTTACGATATTTTTTATCTTCTTATGTATACATGACATGTTCACAAAATTAGGGTTTGAGCAAATTAGGTAATCAGGACATTTAAAATCTAAAATATAATATATATATATATATATATATATATATATATCTTCGCAAAAGACAGGAAGGAAGGAAGGAAGAGAAGCGTCGCAGAGTCGTTAGGCATTTTTTCTGGAGGGCTCCAAGTGCGAGGGTGGAGGACTCGTTTTTCTGGTAACACGCAGCGATGAGGGGTCGTGTTTGCCGGTGGGTCACTCGGGAAAAAGAGGCCATTTCACAGGTCTTTGCGTCTCGACCTACCTTCGATGGTTTCGCAAATTCTAGCCGACCCTCCAACACTTTCTGACATCTCGCTTAAGACGATCTCTTCTCTCACGAGTTTGTACTTTTTATTTCTTTTTTATCTATGCACGAGTTGACTGCAATCATCAGTCACGGTAATCGTATATACGATGTGGGATGACAAAATCGCGCCTCCTTAAAAATTCTATCTTACCTTTTCGAGAAGTTGACTTTATTCATTTTTTTTAAATTGATCGCATTGTTAACGTACCTACATCTCAAAGGTATTTTACAACCGATTAGGAAAATAAGCGTTAAATTAAAGATACATAAATCTTCCGAAGCACAAAGTTCTTAATAGCTTAATACGTTGAGTCGAAGGTCGAACTTTTTTCTTGTTGTAGTCATCTCTTTCTCTTTCTCTCTTTTTATTTCGAAGTCGGCGAGAATTCATGTTAGAACGGTGTTCTTTTTTCCATTACCAGATGCAAATATGGGCCTAATTTTAATTTCGCGTGTATTTAAATCCACGATCTCTCTCTCTTTCTCTCTCTCTTTCTCCCTCTCTCTCTTTCTTTCTTTTTCATTCTTCCATCGAGTCTCCCAGCTGACGAAGAGGACGAAGCAAGGTGGAATAAGAAGGGTAGATCTGGCAGAAGTATTTGGGGGGTAGGACGAAAGGTTCCGTTGGGATTAGTTGAAAAGCGATTTTATCCTCGTGGGTAGATGCAGCCAAGAAAACGTATCCCGGTCGACTCCCACCATTCGCTCGTTCCGCCTCGCTTTCTATGCCACCTTGCCATGCTTGGTTGGAAAGTCAGGCGAAAACCGAAGCTCCAAAATTAGAATACAAACCCATCAGCGACGGCATCGCTGGTGTTAGAACCCCATGTGCTCTTAGAGAAAGAGAGAGGCAGATGGAAATGCGTGGAAGATGAGAGATGAAGATAGAGAGAGAGAGAGAGAGAGAGAGAGAGAAAGAGAAGATGATGTCGAAGGAAGAGACGCTTTCGACGAAAGTCTAATTTACATACACTCCAAGAGGAAAGAGAGAGAGAGAGAGAGAGAGAGAGAGAGAGAAAGAGAGAGAGAGAGAGAGAGAGAAGAAAGAGAAGGCGTCGCAGAATTCGCGTCGTTCTCCTGGAAAATATTGTAATTGGTTGCGTTGCTCGCGCAGAGACGAGAGATGAATTCTGAAATCCACGATGGATTTGCCAGAACGAGGAGAGCTTCATACCGTTTCTCTCCTGTACGATTTTCGTAAACGTGACGTACCTATAGAAAAGTCAGAAATCAGGAGAGAGAGAGAGAGAGAGAGAGAGAGCTTAATTAACGTACGTCGAATAGAAGCAAAATCATTTCGATGTTGAACTCGGCAGGGCTGTCTTCATCACGCGTCAGAGTTATCTTCTTTATGGTATTCATTTCTCTTCCTCATGTAGGTAAAAAAGAATAAATTAATCAATCAACATAATGATAAATTACATATCTAAATATTTGTTGTTCGTACGTAATACCGTCTCTGTTAGATTTTTTTAGAGTACTCAGAGGAAGGGGCGTTTTGCGCACAAGCCAATCGATTTTCCGCTCTGTCGCTGGAGTTCACCGTGGACCGACAAGTTTTCCTCGAACTAATGGACGTTTATTGCAATTACTGCAGCTGGTGTGTTTGCACCCAGCGGTCAGAGCAGGTGGGCGGACAAAGAAGTCCAATCTTCGGCCACCGACGAACGATCGAGGGTAGGGCCAAAAGTTTCCAGAAGCCTGGAAGCCCCGACGACTGGCGGAAACTTTGTCCACCGGTCTTTCTCTCTCTCTCTCTCTCTCTCTCTCTCTCTCTCTCTCTCTTTCCCTCTCTTTCTATGGATGGTTGCTTGTCTGGCTGGAAATTCAGTGAAGCCCAGTCAGCGCGGGCGACCCGTTCGACAATCTTGTCCTTGTCGTCCAAGTCGACTTGGACGATGACGACCATGTCGTTCACGTGGACCAACCATCTCCTCTACCTTTTACTTCGCCTCTCGCCTATGTCGACGATAATTACAGCAACGACCGCTTTTGTCCAATTCCTACCATGTCGGGGTTTCCTCCTGCTTTCTCTTTCATTCTCTTACCAATCCCTTTATCGAATGGTAAACGATGCTTCTGAAACGTTAAATAGACATGTTCCTTCCATCTATTACGTGCTTTTTTCTTGAAGTATTGAAAGTCTGACGAAATCGAAAGGAAGATGTAAGAAGCTCGCTTTTTTTTACTTCGATACATGGATATATCGAGCGGAAGAAGTAGGATTTTCATAGGAAAATATTTTTTGAGGAAATGGATTTTCTCCCCTCCGCTCAAACGAAGTCAGTCGCCTGTGAGATAACGACCGCTCGCCCCGTAAATATTCTTACTCGTGTTCGGGCCCCGGTGGTATCTTATAAATAAAATAGTGACTTAAAAAATAGGGGAGTATTATTAACTCGCATTAGAGGGCGACCGAATCATCGTCTTCTCTTTCTCTTTTTCTGCTTTTACTATGGGGTCGGCATCGGTGACGAAGACGCAGCTGATACCACGGCACCGCAACCTCGTAAAATAATCTTCTGTGTGGTAAAACGGATTAAGAAAGTCGAGAGACAAGCGATGTCCCACGTAGAAACTTGAAAAAATAGATCTTGCATCCAGAGACGTGAGAGTGCATTTACCTACTCTTTTACGTGAATCTTTCGGCTAGAAAATTTTGTTTCAATAACTTTGATCATTTGGCTGTTTCACATTAAAAGAAATTTCAAATTTAAGTCATCGTCAAAATTAAGACATAGGCATATATTATAGTAATATATGAATTGGCAATATAACTACTGTACGTAATAGAGAACAAATCGGAGAAATTTTACAGGATCTTACAATGATAGGAATGTAAAGAGAACAAACGTTTCTGCTTGGGTTTTGAGTCTACGAAGGAGATTTCTCACTGGTTGATTTCTAAAGCCATACTGTCGGGTGATATGATCTTTTAATGGCTGCTTTGTGGCTCGATCCATTGCCGAGATCTAAGACTAAGAAGACTGATGGTTGCTTGCTAGAGACTCTTCTTCGTTGTCGTCTTTGTCGAGCAAGCGTTGGTAACGCGTCTTCTTCCTTCTCTCTAGCATCTTCCTTCGTCGCGTTAGCTGTTTCATGCTATCTCCCTCTTTCTCCCCTTTGAATCCACCTATTTCTCTCTCTCTCTCTCTCTCTCTCTCTCTTTAACTCACTCACTTCTCTCTTTCCATTTCTCGTGCTGCTCACGTCTCTGTCTTTCTTCCTCGTTAACCGAGCGAAAGGACAGACCGACCGGCGGCTGTGTCGGTGCTTAATTTTCCCCTCGTAATTACGCGGGCAGAGCGCGCAAGACGACGACCAAGTATTTCACCAAGGAGGGTGCAGACCGTTGGGAAAAGCTCTCCTATATTCGTAGATAGTTACCGACGATGCTTGCCCAACGCGTACCTTTCCTATCAAATCTTTACAATCATTCCAATTATGATAGGAGTGATATAGTTTAAAAGTCAGAACTAATAAGAAACTTAACGTGAAAAATTTCTATCAATGAAAATCTATCTTTAAATACACGAGGATATGATTCTACTAAAATACAAATGATGAAAATTATTGGTATTATAGATCGAGCAATTAGCAAAGACGACAGGGAGTAAAGTGGATCTACAAGCCTCTTCTGTTTGTGCAGAGCAACGATCTTGGTCGCAGTGCGTCCAAAGGAAAGGTTGGCAAGCCGGGTTCGGCTGGGTGGTCGCATGAATTGGCTATTAGTAGTTCGAAACAGTATACTCTAATGGCGACCTGTTGGCCTTCGCTCGCGTCGTTTGGGCCGACCCACCCGCACTCGCTCGTCGTTCATTAGAGCGAGTCCCTGGCGTTCCAACCAACCCCGACCATCGCTAACAGTACGTAAGGTAGATAGGCAAATGGTACCGAGCTAAAAGCTGTCTTTACATTGATGCAATGGACGAAGAGTCGTTAGGAACTATGGAAAATGACTTCCTTTTGATATCTTTGATGGCCCATTGTTACGTCAAGTCTATCATTGGTGATACTCGGAGAGTAACTACCAAGGATAATGCAAAAACTTTTCTTTCTTAACGACTAAAGGAAACATTCTTTAAGCTTCGCAAAACGCTTAATATTAAACACGCTGTTATTCTTAAAAGATACACGCGTGAATTCCTCGGGTTGTTCTTGTATCGATTTCAAGTCGTAGCTTCAACGGTAAAAGATCTTTCTTAAAGAATGCAGGTGAAGATGTTTTAACTTTTCTATGAAAAGGAACTGAGGGATAAAGGCAAAAATTTTCTTCAAAGGGATCTTCTGAATCTCACTGTCTTTTGTTTTACGGTACGAAAGAAAGAAATAGTATTAGAAAGAATTCATTGGCTTATTACGTTTAGGATTCTTTTCCTTCTTATTATCATCCTTTATGTTAACAAGATAGAAAATAAATATTTTTACTTAAACGTATAAGAATGGATCAATAAAATTTAGATTAAAGTTGATTTAAAAATATTCTCAAATGAATACCAAAAATACCTTTCACTTTCATCTTTTGTTCTACGCAAATAGATTCCCTGAGAAATTCGTACATGGTTTTCTCGCATCTGCGTGAATTTCGTTCTTCTCTATCTTCGGATTTCGTAGGATGAAAGCATTTCATTGCTCGCCTTCTCTCTTTCTCCCAACGTTTCATTCCCTGATAGAATCCAAAATCCTAACACTTCTACCAACCCGTGGTATAGTGGCACTCCTTAAATCGAAGTCATGTCTAGGAGAAGTCCCAGCAGCGCCACCGTGTGCGCTTACTACGGTGATGGTGGTGTGAGTGTGAGTGCTGGTGTTGGCGGAGGATGGTGGAAGGTGGGGGCAACACTGCCAGTTACTTCCACCACCCGGATGGAGCCTTTACAATACGTCCTTGGCAGCCAGCTACCCTTTCTCTTAACGTCCAAAGTTTTCAAAGTACGACGTTCAATGGGGGCGTCGTATATACGGCTAGCAGCCGTACACCCTCGGCCCTTCGTTCCTTCTATCCTACTACTCTTCCTTTCCTCCATTCTGCACTCTCTGTCTGAGCCTGACGCATTTTACGAAACGCTTCAAGATAGCACCGAGTCGTGACCAGAAAAGTAGCCTCCGGGGACGAGACGAAATGATCTCATGACGTTATCGGTTTGTTTACATTTTATCCTAAGGATAAGGAGGTATAAAGGGATAACACGAACATCGACGAGCCTTCCGTTTTAATATAACTTTATTTCCCATGTTTAATTAATATTCGTTAACGTAAAAGGAAAAGTTCTCAGTTGGTTCTCTCATTGTTGACCGAAAAGAGATAGAAAGATAGACAGAAAGAAAGAGGGAGGGAGAGAGAGATAGAGAGAGAGAGAGAGAGAGAGAGAGAGAGAGAGAAAGAGAGAAAGATAGAAAGAGAGAGAGGGAATACCTTTGCTTTTATGTTATAAACTACCTCTATGGTAAATATTCATCTCGCAGCGTGGCTCTTCGACTTTTCATTCGAGACATCGAGTGCCTAGAGCGGCCGAATGGTCGAGGAACGAAGGAAGGAGCCCTGTGCGATACGGTTAACTGAAAGATACGGTGGGAAGGGTCTTCTCCTTCCTCGTCGGTTGGCTGGTCGTCCTTTGTTGACGGCCTCCGCCGTTCCACGGAAATAGTCGCCAGGAAGCGAGCTACCGCAACGAGAAGAGGACGCTCACAACCATGACGTCATACACCACTGACTTCATCTCGTTATGTTCCGTACCTCGACGAGACGTCGGATGCAGGAAGCCTACCATTTCTCTCTCTTACTCTCTTCTCCTTGATGCTTATGTTTCCTCTTCCTACGGCGTTTCATGTCTCTCCGTGACTCTTGTCAGTTTCCTTAACCATTTAGATATCCCTTTGAGTTCAATCCGTTATCTATAAAATAAAACAGGGAATAAAAATAATCGTGGCAATCTCACAAAAGGTAATCATTTCTATGAGGATGTCATTGGCGTTAGTCGAACAACGAAAGCTCTGATTTCAATTAGGCGTTTCGTCGAGCGTAGACGTTGAAACCAGGGTTAGACGTAAGCAAGCAAGCATTCAAACATTGGGGACCATAAGAGACAGATGCGAGTGAGCGAGAGGATGTTAGTAAGGAGAGATAGAATGAATGAGAGAAAGAGAGAGAGAAAGAGAGAGAGAGAGAGGCAGAGAGAGGGAGAGAGGCAGAAAGAGAGAGAGAGAGAGAGAAAGGAGAGCTTGCTTCGTCGTTTCGTTGGCGGCACCGTGAATTTATGGGGCCGTAACAGCGACAAGTGGTTCACAAGTCGCCGGTGGCATCACCGTTTGGCGCCCACCCTGAAAAGGGCTTTCTCGTTTCGCTCACACCTCCCTTACTCGGAATGAAATAAATTAGGTTTACCGAGGAAGAGACGATGTTGCTACATACTGCAGTGACGCTCGTCTAGTAGTCCTACTGTACGGATTTTCCTGCTAACGTTGCTGATTTTATATGTTCTCTAGTGCATGGCTTTACGTTGCTGCAAAGTATTATTTATATACGGACATCGTACGAGTGAAAGGATAATTACGTGCCCTTTGGTAATTACATACATCAATCTTTCAGGCGAGCTGTCGTTATTTCGTGCTTTCTGAACTTTTTTGCTCACGTAAGAGAATCCTACCTCATTTCATAAATTTTACGATTAAATACATACGAAAATTTGGTATTTCTACTATGTGATAATTTTGTTAATAAATTTTATTTATTTCAAATGTACTGTGAAAATCGTCGTGTAATTTCGTTTCTACCAACACCTCTTTATATTAACACGTTGGAGAAGGCTACGTAAAACTCGTTAAGAATGGTGAAATTCGCGGAAAACGCGAGTAAGGGTAAAAAGGGGTGGAGCGAGGGCTACGCGCAATAACACCCTGTGATTCGATTTCAGGCAGTGCGGTGCAAAAGCGACAACTCTTTCTCATACTCTCTCTCTCTTTCTCTCTCTTTCTCTGTGGGTCGAGCCACTGGCTCTCCCCGGACTCCACCATCTCTAGCACCCTTTCCAAAAGCGACGGTTTAAAGCGTATTAATTAACCCTTTATTAGACCTCGAGTGAAAACCACCGCGCGCTGGCGTAAGATGAGCACGATTCAGGTGGTAGCCAACACTACCGTGTCTGGATTCGTTCTGAGTGTCGTTCAGTATTTATGAAAAGCTTTCGCAGAATACACCGCCGACTCTCGTTCACCGCCCTTGTTCTTTTCCGTTTTTTTTTTGCTATGCGGCAAAACTTTGTACGAGTTTCGCCTTCCTTTTTTACCTTTTAGTTCAAAACAACGATGAAAATGATGAAAAGGATTTTCAATGAACGAAAAAATTAACCTGTTTCGTTCTATTTTTTCTATATTTCTATTATTTGTTGCTTTTGGTTACTTCTAATCTTCGTACAAGTTTCTTTTTCTAAGAAAGTTTCTATTAAATTTTGTATTTATCTTAAAATATCATTAGTCCCATTTCGGAAATGAATTTGGTTACTATAGAAAGTTAGTGAGCAATTTTAAGTAGATTGTCATACTCCTCTTTTTATGATATATTTTTAATATCTCATTTTTTGCGTTATCTTGAATAGTAAGTTGTAACGTTTTTTAATCAGCAACAATATTTGTTAATTATATTTAAATTTTGATATTCCCCTATAAAAAAATATGTGCTCCAAGAGATAAGAAAAGAGTTAGAAAAATCTAGTAATAAAAAAAGAGAAAACAAACACACACACACACACACACATATATATATATATATATATATATATATATATAGAGAGAGAGAGAGAGAGAGAGAGAGAGAGAGAAAGAGAGAGAGAGAGGGAAGGAAGGAGAACGCCGTTTATCTGTCGAATGCTTCACATATATCGTTCGTAACGCGACGCGCTTTCTCAGAGGGGTGAGTGTGCTCAATTTGCCACGTCGAGGGTCGCAGAACCCGATGTACGTACCAGAACGTAAAGGAAGAAGGAGAGCCTCGTAGAAAGTGTACGGGGTCTCTTTGAGAGACGTAGGACGAGGTAGGAGATGTAGGACCTCGGGTAGGACGATATACGACGGGATCGAGATGAGATTGTCCCGTTAGGCTTCTTTACCCAAACCCCCCCTTTACCCAAGCATCTCTTTCCTTTCTACTGTGCTCACAAACCACCCTTTACCCCTTAACAGGTTTCTTCTTCGATAAACTCTTTACGTGGCACGAGACTTCGATGCTGGTACTATCTCTGGATACCCGTTAGAATTCCTTTTCGAAGAAGATCGGAATAGCATTCGAGAAAAAAGAAAGAGTTCATGGGAATCATTGAAATTTTACTACTTTCGGATATTGTTAGAACGATTCTAATATTTTATCGATATTTTATAATAACGATTCTCTTTTTATTAGAGGTGTTCGTTAATAAACTATATTAACGTAAAATTATTTTTAATATTAACCTTTCTAGATTATTTTTCTCTATAGTTTTTGAATCACCTTTGACATGATACTTTATTCAGTTAATAAAATAAATCGAGGAAGGAAGTTCTATTAAAAAATTGCTTTTAAATAATATGTTTAAAATATCGAAATCAGAAAAACTGAATCGAAGTTGGCTGAAAAGAAACAAAAGGAAAAGAATTATAATACAATGGGTTAATTAAAACGTTTATTTTATCAAACAAATTTTAAGAGCGTTTTTTATGTATTATTCTATTTATATGCATGATACCGATATTATATATCATCATGCACAATGTCTTAAAGGTTGAAGACGCAACGTGCATTTGATAGCCTTATCCTTGGGCGAAGAGTCGTTTGGTAGCAGATAGAAGAGAGTATGGACGGCATAGAAGAGGAAAGGGTGGGTGACTTTCGGGCGCAAACTCGAGTAACACGCGAGGGAAGCTGTAGAGATAGCTAGTGTATATGTTTGTACGTGCGAAAGAGATAGAGATAGAGATAGATACAGAGAGAGAGAGAGAGAGAGAGAGAGAGAGAGAGAGAGAGAGAGAGAGAGTGGAATTTAGACACGTGCGAAGACGTAGACTAGACGAGACAATGCGGATATTGGACCGGGGAAATATGGAGGCAAAATAGAGAGACGAGCTGTCGATACCGAGGAGACGAAGGAAACTGACGATGGCGGAACGCGAAGTAATGCGAGTAGGCAAACTTTCGTAGAGGGTGAAAGCGGAATACTTGCCGGTTATCAGAGCCTTTTACAAAGGTAAAGATGTAGGGCCTTTATTTTGCTTACCTCCTTTCTCGAACTTCTTGCTGTAGGATACGTATGATAACGACCGATAAAGTATATAGAAAATCGATAATATCGTATGGAAAATTTTAATAACGAGTCTAGCTATTTAATTTTTATTAATGAACAAGGAAAGAATGAAAGGAGAGATTTGATGTGATGTTACGAATGAAATCATGGACGAAGAGAAAACGCGTTTAGAATTGCATCAGTTCTGTTCAGTAAAAGTACGACGTTCCGATTTCTACGTCTAGGAAGTTTGTGTCATCGCGAAAGGAGATAGAGAGGAGGGTAATAGGAGACAGAGGATCGAATTCAATCGTGCGAAACTCGAGGGATTCTCGGGATCAAGAATCGACGATCGACTTTCCGAAGCACAAAAAGAAAAAATGAAGGGGAAGTACGTTCCAGCCGGGGAAAAGGCATTCGTTGAGCATTTTGCGACGGGTTAGCCGGCTTCTCTCGCTGCAGGAGCAAAAGTAGAACCTGTTTAATGGAGCTCGAGCCATTCTGGAAATTTGATCGGCGAGAACAGCCAGGCAGCCGTTTTCCTCCGCCTCCTTCTATATCCTTCTGTTTTTTCTTATACCATTCTCCACCATTCTTTTTCTCTTTTCACAGCAGTCACGGTGAACTTTGATTTGATTTCACATCCGTCTATTTTTTTTTTCCCCAAGTTTCTTTCTACCGAATTATGTAGTATCCGTCATAGTCAAAACTGTGATTTTCAGGAAACGTGTTCGTCAATATGATCTTTTAATTTCTTGTTATATAGATTAATGATTGCTGGGATAAGTTCAATCGTCCTTTTAATTAATTGCGACAGGAGTTCGAGGGAGATCGCGAGGATTACGATTTACGTTAAGGAATTTCAAAGTCGAATAGAAAGAAACGTTGCCGGTTTAGCGAAAATATGTGAAGGAATAGAAGAGGAAAGGTCGGAAACGAATAGAGAACTAGCGTTGGCAGTTTTCAAAATTTACTGTCCCTTCGATCAGCAAGCGAAGAGCCGTAACGCTTTTTGTTTGCATGCAAAGTATTGCCAGTCGACTGACCATGCATAGTGCCGCACCATTGTGGTAACATACAAGCATCCAGATATATGGGAAATTTCTACAGGCTCTTTTCTTCAAAAGAGTGATACCAACTCGTGCAGGAAGTGACATGCTTGCGAAATGGGGTGAAAATTTCGTTCTACCGGTTGTCGTCTGTGTTATACGTCCTTTCGAATTCTCTTAACAAAAGGATCGTTGCAATAGTTTTCGAGGGAAGATAGAAAATATTTAGAAAATTCGTGGCATATAAAATACACTGAAAAATTGTTGTTATGTTTGAAAGGGCACGCACATATATACGTTTTAAGTACATCATTTGATAACAAACTTACGTGATTGTTATTTTGAACTTCACAAGAAAATATTTATTATTTCTTTCTTCTATAGTAGCGGAAGTTATTGTGACAGCGTAGATTTCGACGGATTGAGATAACGTCAAGCGGCAATTTGTTTAGAAACTACATGAAGAGCGACAATATCTTAAGGTATGTGAAAGTTTTAAAATCTTTGTCGTAGGAATATAAGATATAAATGAGTGTGATTTTAATAAATGAAATGGGATTGAAATTATGTGTTTGTAAATCATCAGATGTGGTTCATTGTTTATTAATTTTAGCCAATGATCAATAATGAGAGCATCAACGAATAAATTTTTATCAAGTCTTTGTTTCTTACATCACAGACATATGTTTACATTGTATTGTTATATAAATCCAGTTTCGATTATTGGTATAATAGAAACGAATGTTAGAAGAAAACATCTTTAGAGAGGCAAAGGATTCACTTCGATTGAAAATACTTCGTTTTCTGATTTATCTTTTTATCATGCATACCAATCTCTGTTGATACGAGAATTCATGGAAAAAATTATATTAGAATCTTGAAGGTAGAGTCAATTGGGAAACTTATATATCTTTTCTTTTTTAGCATTTTTTTTATAATATTATTCATAATTTTAGAATTCGTAAAAACAACATAATCGAACAGTTAACATTACTTTGGCGAATTGAATAAAATCTCTGTGGCTTGCACGCGCCTTAATCGTCGGTAATGATAATACAAGAGCTTCTTCCCCATCTCGGAATATCTACTAATACGTATTCAAAATGTTCCCCATATAAACCGACATGCGTGAATACGAAGCATAGCATTGAGGGCGCAATGGCGGAAAGCGGCCGTGTACTCGTTGCTGCCTCATCCTGTATGCTCGTGTCGTGAAGAGCTTGGCCCTATTTACGTGTTCTGATGGTATTGGGGGCATCATTAAGAGAGAGAGAGAAAGAGAGAGAGAGAGAGAGAGAGAGAGAAAGAGAGAAAGCATTATAGAAAGGGAGAGCGCGAGGAAGCAGAGATGACAAAGCCGCTCGTTAGGCCCTCCGAGGGTCCTCATGACCAGCGCCAAGGGTGAGAACGTGCTTAGGCCTCGATCTGTCCCTTCCTTTCCCATCTTTCTTCCTCTCTATCATTGCGTAACCTCTTTTCTTGCATCCTCTCGAATACCCTTTCTCCGATGGTCACTTGCGAGTCTCAAGAAAGAAGCTTGACTTCAGTGGTCTCTTCTGGTCATTGAAGACCACTCTTTCAACAGGACTCTCCTTCTAGTTTGATAAAGCCCTTTTCTTCATAGTCAAACTCGTCCGAATCTCTTCCATAACTTTTTATACCAAAAACGATCTTTCATTAAAAGAGAATTCTTATTAAATCGATAAGGTATATTATCGAAGCTACACGTAGGAGGATTTATGATTTTGTGGAAAATAATCCTCTTGGATATCAAGGCTCGAGCGAGATATCTTTCCAAGAGTACTACCCTCGTAAACACTCTATCGTTTCCCAGCTTTCCCTCTTCTATCGCTTTCCTCATTCCGTACGCATGAGAGTGTCACATTCTACGATGCCATCATAGTTACACTAATGCCCTGCTACAGCGTATAATGTCTCGAAAATGACCGTCTGACCGAGATGAGTTCCATCAAAATTTCACATGCATATTTTATTACGATGTTTGAGGTCTCTCTCAAAATTATGTACGACATTCTAAAAAATTTTTGTATTTACTGTCTTTACTTTATTCTTAGCTAAGGACGTCAAAGTAAAGAGCGTCGTTCCGCAGCTTGTTCGATTATTAATGGTAAACATATATCAGCGAGAAGTTGTACAAATTACTACCCACAACTCAGTCCCTCCGAAAACTCGGGAGGAGTCGAGGAAAGCGAGCCGACGATGGCGGTTTGGAAAGTCGTCGTAGTCATCGTCGAAGTTGGGCGCACGGCAAGTCATGGGAGAGTTGACGATCAGTCAGCTTGATACTTACACCGGTGCCGGTAGGTGATATTCAGAATGTCACGGGGGTACGTTCCATCACTTTCTGGCTCGTGATGTATGCACGAGGTCGCGACCGGTGGCAATCGTAGCGCATACACTTCCAAGTAGCTTGCTCACTACTATAACCAAAACCAACCTCTCTTTTCGCCTCGCCATTTCCCTATGAATATATGAATCGAACCGACGAACTTGCCTATGTAGTATGGTTGGTACGGGTGTTCGTGGGGAGCCACGCTCATACTTTATCATCGCGAGATGGCCGGTGTTCTGCTTCTCTTTCTACGTAGCCAATATTACCGCGAAATGTATCACCACACACCGAGCGGTCGACCTTTACCTTATATTTTTCATTATAAATTGTTCACCCTAACTCCTTGTATTCTTCACATTTATTGATATCTTATAATCTCTCTCTCTCCATCTCTCTCTTTCTCTCTCTCTCTCTCTCTCTCTCTCTCTCTCTCTCTCTCTCTCTTTCTTTCTCCTTCGATAATATCGATTTTATAAATTATTATTGTGTCATTTTTGATACTTTAGAACATATATTGTCCCTCTCTCGAAAGCTTGTAATATTGTTGAACTATAGGACATGCATTATGCTCTTTAAAGTTTAAGCTTTAAGCTACTTATCATCGTTCACCGAAGACTAAGCATATCGATGTTTCGTGAGCTCTCGGAATATCTATGTTCCGTGAGCTATCTTCGAAGGTTATTTTACTTTACTCGGTACTTGATTTTCTCTGTGTCTTGGTCCTTTGGGCACTCTCCAAAGGGCCAAAGTCCAAAGCCCGCAGGCTTAACGAGTTGCGCGTACCGTGCACGAGGAAACTCGTCTTCGCGACGTTACAGGGTGGTAATGGAGTTAATTGCTGGCACCGGCCGAAACCAAAGGGGGCTTACAACTTGAGACACCTTATGCACCTGATACCAACAAATTGCTCGGTTCTTACGTTTCTAGGTAATCCAACGTAGCACCTTAGGCCAGATATATACTTACTTAGGCTTAATATACACTTATAAGTAAGTTGAATACATATTTTCAAATGAGTGATGTCTCTGTTTTAAGATTTCATTATAATCAATAAATTCATTTATATTTTCGTGTTTTATTATGATTTCGTTATATTTTTACTTTTCATTTCTAAATTAATTTTCCCTATAGTGAAGTTTCATTTACAAAGAGTGACATAACTTATTCGTATTTCGTGTCAGAAGGCAAATGTGCACAAAATAGGATAATGTCTTTGCTGAACTTTCCAGCTGCACAGTCGATGGATGACGACTAGTGTAACACAGAAAAGACATTAGCCAGTAGTCTGAAAGATGGGGAGAAAGGGCAATGGGGTTGTGTGTTCTTCGAGCTTTTGGGGTGTGACGAAACGATGGTAGATTTGTGAGATCTATTGTCCAGTAGAAACGGCTCTCGCTAAGTAGAATTACGATGACATCACGTACGTTTACGCACTAGGATAAAGTTCTATGGTTGCTTCGACCTCGTAGGTAACTATTACTTCGGCAAATAATAGCAGAGTACGTAGGAATAACGTCGACCATCGTTTCCACATAACGTGCCATGAAATAAATTTACATATTTCACAAAAATGTACTCGAGACTGTGAAAACTATTCCATACATTCAATGTTAAATGCCATCTACTTTAGTATCTTCATTTCATAACGTGACACAATACATTTTTTGTAGTTAAAAGTTTATTATTAAATGTTAGTGACCGTGCATCCAAAAGGCCGAGCTTATTAATGTCATCGGTTCAATTAAAAACCAATTTCGCAGGGTCCACTTAATTGGCTCGTTTCCATCGTAGCGGCAGATATTGCTTTACCACCTATACCACCCTTTGTTTCATGGTATCGCCTTATCGGGACCGTGCAGGATTAATCGCGTATCAGCCTCGTGGCTCACAAGCAACCGCCGGTTTAGTAGAAGCAGCAGAATTAATTAAACTATATATAGCCCATAAAATTGTTTTATTAACTCAACTAAATTGGAAAACTTTTTTCATATCGATACGCTAATTATTCGTATTATCTAAAGAATCGTAAATGTGATAACGATGAAATAGATTTTTTTTAAACGTAGATCATTTTCAATGTATTCTAATATCAGTCATTAACTGATCGACGTTTTAAGCATTTGTTTCGCTTCATCGTTTTACTGGTGATCGAAACTACATTCGTGTTACGATTGGTTGCATAGTTCCAACGATAGTATCGGCTAAACGTAAACGGACTTCCAATTAAGCGGATAACGAGTTTCGATCGTTGTTAAATCCAGCCTTTTGAGCACTTTTGGTACTCGAATTGAAATAATTGGTATCCCGATGTCGACTTCGGTCGAGTAGAGAGAGAAAGAGAAACGAAAGAGAAGAGAGGCACTTTCAGAGAAGCTTTATAAAGTAAGGTAGAATTTGGTGGAAATCAGCACAAGTGGTGGTCTCTGACCACGGTGAAATCGAAGTTTCGCCCGGTATTAAATGCTAATGAGAACCGGTCGTATAATGGTTCGTATGTGTACTCTGACAAATGCTCGAATTAAAGGCGAGTGGGTTTCCGAAATAAAATCCCCTTGAAGAAGGAGATTTTACATGAGGAGCTATGAGAATTTGTGTTATTGAGAGAATCTTCGGGTATACCAAGAACGGTTTAATTATTTTATTTTATTATATCGATATTCATTAAACTTATAGAAATTAAGAGAACATATTTGAAACGAATTTTGGTTTTCTCTATATATACACTTCTCAATGAATTTGGATTCTTCTTCTTATGTTCAGATGCCAACGGAGCTCTATCATTTGGCCGATTTGGCTGATTCATACGTTTGTTGGTGGCGGAAAGGAGAGAAATTTAAATTCTCGTGCCGCCTCGCTTAATCCGTGGCTTAAAGAGCTTAACCCCACGAATACCTCGTCAGAGCTTCCCTCAATGACGACGGAGACCATGGTGCCAGAGAGCAGGTTTATTAGCGCACGGATTTCGGAATTCTTTTCATCGTTGGTTGGGACACGAGGCCTCCCACGCCGTTTACATAAGCAAGTTCTCTGGATTGCCTTTTTGATATGTAGATAAGGGGTGGTACCGCTTTTACGCCGTTTACGCCCCACTGCGGAGTAAAGAGAAAACGGACTTAAACCCCGACCACTCTCATTCTCTTTTCGTCGACTTTGCGACAGTTACTTCAAGTGTTCTACTGGTTAGTTGTTCTTCAACCTTTGACTTCTCAAAACACTTGTAAACATTAAGAGACACGTTTCTGAAATGGAAATATTTCATTTTCTAAAAAACAAAAAATATTTCTTTTTTATAACATATATTCGAATTATTTTTGAACCGCCTCCGTGGTGTAGTGATTAGAAAATCGGCCTCTCAACCGGGATTTCGATTTTCGACACTACCTTGAGATTTTTTCAGGAGGCAATCGGTTTGGAACCGTGTTGACTGAACTCACGTAAAATCTCGGTGTTGTACGTTGCTAGCAAGACGTAGTGACAATTAGCTAACATCATCATTACAGTACAGAAGGTAAGAGGAAACCACTGCACTGTCTCAAGAAATGTGGAAAACGGACACATTCTTCAGAGATGAAGAAATAAGACTAAAGAGATTTGAATTATTTATATGTATATTTAATTGAATAATTGTTTTGTCGTTGATAATTAGATAACACTTTTTGAGTTTTATAATTTTACAATTTTTACAATCTTTGTAAAAGAAAAATATTATTTTTAAATTTAATGAAATAGAAGCTATGTCTTTGTTAATTAGATACACTTTTTGAGAATAGGGTTTACTTAGTATTTTACTATGTTCATAAAAGGAACGGTTTGGGAGGATAATCATCGAGATAAAAGAGTTGTACGAAAATTGCAAGAGAGAATCGAACAAGATTGAGAAATTACGGGCGCAAAACATGACCAGAGACATAAACAAATTACATGCGAATGATTTCTTGGCAATGATTAGTGGTAAACCTCATTAGGAAAGTTTCGATCAGTAGGACGCTTCGTGGTAGTTGAGAAACTAATGTAAGGTCGAAGAATGTCTTTTTGTTGTTCTTCGCAGAATATTTTTTGTCGAAAGTTATATTTTATAAAACAAGCAAGCGTCTACGCAAGGAAACTGTAGAAACTCGCTTGGTTACTCAATAGACTATCGTGAGATAAAAAGGAGAAACTCGATAAAAGGATAAATGACTGGCTCAGCGAAAGTCTATTTTTCCGATCACACTGGAATCTCCAGGGATTCGATCGTAAGAAATAGTAGCGGCTGATAAGCGAACGAAGAAACGGAAAAACGAAGGAAAGGAGGGTCCACGTTTTCTTCTCCAATCTCGGCGATTCGTCGTTTATTGGACCGCTTCGCTCTGCGTAGAATCGCTCATTTACTACTATTATCTGAGGTAAACAGATTTACTTATTACCAGATATATTTTTTCTGACTACTCAACGCCCTTGTTTCTTTTTTTGTAGTGTTGATCTATAAGTTAAGCTGATTAATATTTTCAAGCGTAGTCTAGTATAATCGAGGGGACAAAGTAATTAAACATTAGTTCTGAAAAGATAGATAAGAGACGAAAGCTGAAAATAATTTTCGAATGGGTTGATCACACGAATGGAGAAATGAGAGTGGTAAACGAGAAGAGAAGAGAGGGGAAACAGGTATAATCACGCGACAGACAATTACACAAAGTCCCTCGTAGAGTCTGGCTTTCCCCACAATGCTGTGGCGAGCAAAGGATTAATAGAGACCGGCCAGCCTCCGTGAGAAAGCTTCATCCTTTGTTCTTTAGATTTTCTTTCGAATCCCGTGTGATCTGCCAAATGAGACACGTGTCGTTTTTTGCTTAAGCCTCCCTTCGTTAGCATCCTTCTTATTTCGATTAGCTTTGATGTCGAAGAAGGTCCAACAGATCGATATGAGTTCTAACATCAACGAACGTTTGAAAAATGCACCGGCTACTTTCGTCTTGGCGAAAAATCAAAATCTCTTGTACTCAAGGCCAAAATACGTCGCTGAGGTTTACGCGAAAAGAGGAGAAGCTGATTCCTGTAGGTTCCTGGAATTAGAATGGCGACCGGCATCAAAGGCAGCCAGCCGGTGAAAGACGAGAATTTTCATCGGAAGCCATGCGATGATGAGAGAGAAATGCTTGTTGAAAGAGAAAGATAGAGAGAGAATTCACGAATGAGAGGTAGTCAGTTCGTGAGTTTGCGAGTTCCGAGTCAAAGGGATTGCCGTATATTAAACTACTTTTCGGCTCCCTCTTTCTCCCAGCTTCCACGATTCGTACGTAGTATCTCTCTGGACCACGCGATTCTTGCTGCTATTGCTTCTCTCATCCTCTTCTCTCGCTTTTTCTCTCTATCATCCTTCTCGTCATCACTCGGATAGTGAACAATGGTAAGCTAAAACCCGTCGTCAGCAGGGAGGAAGACAGGCAGGCAGGCAGATCAAATTTTTCTATATTCCATGCCATATTAATAAGTTTTTTAAAGAAAAGAAAAATAGATACGAATGTGTCCTAGAAAGTTTTTTGATGATCAAGAATGAAACATGACGGCCGTGAGAACTCTAGGATGCAGAGTCTAGTTCTTTGGAGAAAGCTGTCGAGAACGTTAGCTACTATGTAGGTTCGAATCACGCGAAACGCTAATCCATGAACCGTGGGGCAACATCCATTGAAGGGTGCTTCTTTGGTGCCATTAGTCATTAGCGATTCTAAAAGCTCCCGGGATAGAATATTATGGTGGTGGTCGCGGCAACGGTGGCAACGTTGGCGGCTTTTACCATACTTCAGCTTTATGCGAGACTCATTCATCAAAACCTAACGGAGCCCAACGGGCTTCATAGGAACGCGCGAGGTGTGGGATAACCGTACGCTACGTTGTAGCTCGTGCTACTTATGATTTGTGACCTTACGCCAGCGTACATTTTCGAAACGTTTCTAAAAGGTCGACTTTTATCGTTAATCCACCTTGTGCATCTTTATTTATTAACGCTACCTTTTGAAACTATCTTTACGTATTTTATCTACTTTCAAACTATTCTACCTTTTATTGCATTGCACTATGATGGCGTCTATTGTTTATACGACTATTAATGCTTTGAAAAGTTACGAACGGATTATACCGAGAAAAAAAAACAGAGGAAAATGTTAAATTGGTCGACGTTGTTTTCAGTCGTCAAGATTGATCAGACTCAATGTTTTATTTTTCCTTGACATTCAACGTTCTTTCAAGGTGGATGTTTATCGCGTTTTGGCAGAGAATCTTCACGCGCCAAAGCCAACGACGCAGAAGCACGAACTAGAAGCAAAGGTGAGAAACTGTCGATCCTGTCACATGTCCAATGAACCATAGAGACGAGCCATTATTTCTCTTTCTCTACTGGCCTCCGAAGAGAAATAATAAAAATGCCATTAGTGTCGCAGCCGAGGCACAGGACAGCGTGAGGCTGGAGACGTGAGCGTTTCACCCCAGATTTCGGACGATATATCTCATCCCCTTAAACCACTTTAACGTCTTTGTCACGGACTTTCCCACTTGACGAGGCTAATCCTTCTTCCCTCGTCTCTGCTCCCGCTTGCTTTTTCTTCTCATTCTTCCTTCGAGCTCTTTCGTACTATTCCTTGGTCCACTGACCGAGAGTGGACGATCTTAAAACTCTTTCACGGACTGGAATAAAAATAATTGCTTCGTGATTCTGTATCCAACCCCTATTATCTGTGTAACTTCTCAATCTTTCCTCTTTTTCCCAATTTTTTCCCTTTTTATACATTTCTTCTAGCTATACTTCTCTGATCTTTTCTTTTTTTCTTTTTTCCCTCGTTCCTCAAAGCACGACCGAGAGGATATAAATCGAGACGCGAGAGAAACGAGATCGTCCTCCAAAATAAGATAACATCTTATCTACTCCCTCCTAGCAGCTTCCAGGCGAAGAAAGAAAAGAGGACGATGAAGAGAAAAGGCAAATTCCCGAATAAACACATCCGCGCCTCTTTATGATGGCACTTTGCAGATTCACCCTCGTTGACGCTCTCCTCCTTGCTCTCTGCTCTGTGTACCGTACGCATTATTAACTTAACCACCGGAAAATGTCAACCGACGGGCTTACTTCTTTCTATCTATCTTTTTCTCTCTTGGCCCTTGCTTTTCTTTATTTTAGCGCCCTAGCAGCCCGTTGTCATTTTTTCTTTCTACTCTTGAAGCCTCATACGACCTTTATTTTTATCGTTTTCCTTCAAAGATTCCTTCATTTTATATATAATATATAGTATAGTACACGTCATGTATTTATCCCTAGAACAAGAGCTTTTTTGTCTCCTCCTAGAATAGGGAGAAAGATCATGAAGATTTTTTTTATAAGCTTTAACTACATAGGTATTTATACATAAGATTTATTCGAAGGAAATAAGACTCGATATCGGATTTCTAAACGTTTTAATCGTCTGCTCGTTCTTTTTTTTCTTTCCCTATTCCTTCCTCGTTTTCTCTTTTTATCTCCTTCTTCTTCTCCTTTCCTCTTTCGCGATGCGGAAAGTCCTTTTCCAGAAAGGAGTTATCACCGAAGGAAGGAATACAAGCACCCACCGACGGTCGTTCTACCGAAAAGGGGCTGGAGACGCCCGGCGGGGTTTGAAACGACCCCCGCAAGCCGAGGCTGAAGTCTGAAAGATAAGGTGCCCCTCTTCTCTTTCGCCTACCTCCTAGATTATGGAATGGCACTTTAATTACACTAATGGGAGAACCAAATGTTAATTACAATTCGAAGTCTAAAAGAGAAGTGATTCGCGCACGATGGAAGGAAGGCAAGAGTGAGAGAGATGGAAATCTGAAAGAAGAAGATGTCAGAAAAAAGGGAAAAAGAAAAAATAAAGAGGAGTATATCGTAATTAGTATTATTCGAAACGTAGTCTCTCCGCTAAACTGATTTTCGTTTTGGAAAGAGTATCAAAGAGACTTTTTCATTTTTCTTGTTTTCCCTCAGTGGACTCCATCTTGTTACGCCTAGAAACTAATTTCAGCGAAGCTATTTGAAATGATACGATCACGACAACAACAAGAACATCGAGCCATCGACGACGACAGAGGCGACGGTGGCGGCGGACGGGTTTCAATTTAAAGTTGGAAGAGCGTGTCGGGATTTCAATGTACAAAATGCGTATGCTAAACTTTTCGCACCCCTTCTGGCCAAAACCCTCTTCACCTTTTCTACGTCGTGCATCCTGACAGACGAGAACCGTGGACACATGAAGCAAACGGTGGACAACGTTACGTCTGACGTTCCGACGGGAAAAATCAGCAAGTCTGATCAGCGAGCACGGAAAGTAGAAAAGGACACAAGTAGAACGTAGAGTGGTACAGTAAGCCTGCTCGTGGGACAAATGTATCGTGAATACTTTGAAGTTCGTGTCCCAAAGGACAAATTACTTTTTTCGAGGCGTATCATAGTCGGCCTTAAAGATCACCCTTATAGGAAACTCATCGAGAGCCGATTAACGAGAATGAATTCGATCGACTTATGGAAATTGGAATGTTCAAAGGAACGGGAAAAGTGATACATGCTTTTTTTTAACATTTTCGTACTCCAAATGTCAAATAGTCAGCCGTCTACAAATCCGAAAATCGCAAGACCACTCTCTGCTGTGGCAACGATGGCCAACGAGGGGAAAGATGGTAAGGTTAGAACGTGATTGATTTTGCATACGACGCGGATTGGACAGGTTTGAGAAATTGGACTGACTTTCTGGCTGGTTTGGTCTCTCCTTTAGCCATCTTGCCCCTCGAGCCACGTCCTTTCATTTTTCCCTACCTCTTCTTGTCTCTCTTCATCTCTCTTTTTCTTTCTATATCGCAAGTGTTATATTACTGGACGTTATACATGCTCACATGGACACATATATACGTCGGTGTGTTGCGTATATGGATAGAAATATCTTCTATGGATAGAAGTATCTTTTCACGAAACGAAGAAGGGTTCCCTCTCGTATCTTTCGTAGGAAAACATCGAAGAAGATTGGCCTCGAACGAGCGATTTGTGCGATTTTCGAGGACGTATTTATGAGCATTTCAAGCTCTCTTTTTCTCTACGCCTCTACTTTCATATTGCATTCGCCTTCGACGCAGTAAGTTTTGCGCGTGTCTTTCCTTATAACGTGCAAATGGATGACGTAAGGCAAACTACAGCCTTGCTATCGGATATCTTTTTCACGATAGCTACGATAAAAATATATCGTATATCTTTATTTTACCTTGTTTTTTTTCCACATATAATAACTATAATTCTAATCTTATCTCACGAAAAAAACTTTTTTTAAGTATTTAAAAATTAATACCATTAAGATGTCGTTTATATGTTATTTGATTATCTAGTAATATTCTTTAGTTCTGTCATATAATTTTTCGAATAAAATTTCTTTTCCCTAGATACGCAAAAATGAAGGACTGTTTCTATGAAGAAACTATTCATAGACACTTTCGTTTAACGCTATCTATCGACGTCAGACTGGATAACAGATCGAACGATTTATTCTAAACCTTTATCCTAGGGCCCCCTCGAAATTTATGAAAGAAGACGCGCGTTTAACCGACTCGCTCAGTCATCCCTCACCACGGTGTTGAAACTACCCTTCCACTCGGCGGTCTTCTCTCGCTCGTATTCGTTCGTTCATTCGTTCATTCGTTCGTTCGCTCGCTCGCTCGCTCGTGCGAGCATCCCCATCGCACTTACTCTTCCTTTCCTCCCTCCTCCGTACCATGCTCGCATATCAGCCCTTTATTTTATACGGAGGCGAGTCAGTCCGAATCGCTCCTGATATTAAAGGAGATGGTTCACCCTTGGCACGTGATCGGGATACTCAAATCCTATGATCGGACGGCTAGGGACTTCCTTATTGGCGAAAGAGGCTAAAGTCGAGACAAAACGCGAGGGTGAAATCGTAAAAGAAGCTCGAGGATGACAAAAAAAAGCTTGCTACGTGAGACATCGTTCACGAGATGTTTTTTATTTTATTTATCGATAAGGAGTTAATTAATTAAGACCTAAAAATAATCTTTAATATAATAGGATTAATATATTTGGACAGATCTAGTGAAATTATATTTTTATTTAACTTATAAAGTAATTCAATACAATATACTAACGTTATACCACTTTTTATTTCAGTTGTACTTGAGCAAAACACGACAGAGTGGACTTTTGGAAGATCCACAACAATCTATCTCGCGAGCAGCTTGTTTAAATCCACGCCAACAAGGTAAGCTTTCTACCATCACAACTCTCTCTTTGCCAGTTTTTGTTTTAAAGCTTCCAAAAACAGCATATTTTTTTTCAACGTCATCTATAAAAATCCTTGGAATATTCGCCGTCGCCTCCGTCGGACTCCACAGACAAGCACTTTCGTCTTGCTCTCCGAGCAACACTCCCTCGATCGTCTTTTTCTCGTTTCCCTCTTGTGCAAGCGGAAAGTTTTCTGCGTCGTGGAAGAACTACTCTTCTAGCGTTTAATATCGTAACGCTGGAATATCTCGTCTCGTGCTTCAGTGCTTCGAAGTTACGTAAGGAACATTGGAGAATACTAAAAGTTTTCTGCGTAAAAACTGTTTTCTCTCTCTCTCTCTCTCTCTCTCTCTCTCTCTCTCTCTCCCTTTTCTTCAGGAAGATAGTGTCAAACATCGATTCGAAGAATTTTCAAATAAATTTCTTTGATAAAAAATCAAAAGAAAGAAATATCAAAGAAAAATTACATGGAAAAAATGGCAATCGTCAAGAACGATTTTCCAGATCCTTCTGAGAGTTTTTTTCTACAATTTTCCTCATAGTCAGAACTCGACCACCCCGTTAGGGGTTTCTGGTGGTCGATGACAACGACGAGAACGGTGGCGGGTGATTCGATGCCGCGAGACAGAGGAGAGGGCAAGGCCCTACTATCATATATAACCTCGCGACGGGTTCGCATAAATATTCTAATAACTTCGGAAACTAATATGATTGCGTCCACCAGGAATAATATCCAACTATATCGTGTGGACATCGAGTAAGCTAGCATATATGTATACGTACGTAATACGTTGGTCGTGTAGAATATAAAATACATGTCTTCGTATTCATCATTGTGAAGGTAGAATGGCATCGACCATCAAGTACGACGAAGTACATGAAGACTAATGAAAGTGATCTACTCTGATCATTACTTTTATCAAACTTTTTTTAGTTTTCATCGGCTTTCGACAGAAAATAGTCATGAACATTATGGGGATTTCGTGTATGTAACAAAACAATTATTCGTAGAAGTTCAGCAACCTTCATGATATATCGTCATTTCCAAGAGTTTGAACAAGTGGGCGTATTAGTGAAAAGAAAAGATAAATCGAGAATTATCTCGACATATTGGACAAACAATTCGTACTCAAAGGCACATTTCGATGGAGTGGCCATTGCTCGGATGGTCTCAGACGGTCTCGAGATGGTATAACCTCTGGACCTCTGGTCGAGTATCGAAAACAAAAGGCCGACGTTTCAATTAGGTCCCTTATTAGTTAGCAGCGATAATAGGGCCAGCGGCGGTCGAAGCGGCAACACACCAGGGGCTTTCCAGTGCTTAACCGAAGGTTACGTTAGGACCGTACGGGTTGTTTGCGTGGATTCAGCTCTTACGATATTAAGGGTCGACCTAGGCACTCTCCTACAGCTCATCGTCCGAGCTCCATGCTCAGACCAACCAGTCCATTTCCCTATACGTAGCAGACTTCGGTCCGTTGAAGGAGTAGAAAGAGGGTAGAAGGGAAAGGGGAACGGTAGTCTTGGTTTCTTGCATGGCTCGGCTGTTCTGTCGGTCGTTAGGTCGATTGATTTTCTCGCGCAGTGTAAATTCCTGGTAGAGAGTCAAAGTGTACGAAAATGGTTGGTGTATAAAGGTAGATAGATAGGTAGTAGGTGTGGAGGAGATAGCCCGGTCCGATGTGGCCGAGAATGGAAAGTAGACGAAGAGAACGGACGAGAGAGTGGTCGAGCTAGGAGGAATTTGTCGCGAGGAGTCGGTTGCAGCAGTTGCCTGCGGAGAGCCGCAATGATCCTCTCGTTTCACCCATTCTATGCTACCGCATGGTACCGCTTTCGGGTAGTTCCCTCTTTCTCGTCTTATTCTGCACACCATTACTATCTTCGTTCTCACTACTCCTTTTGCTTTTAGCTGTTGTTACTATTGCTGCTATTCCTACTGAGTTGCTACTAGTGCTGCTACTATTACCGAGGCATCTTTAGAAAATTAAGTTAGGGTTATTCAAAACTATACTTTTATCTTCCTGTCGGAATTGTTAGCAAATACTCGAGAAAGTCGATTCATCAGTTACACGAAGGAGCATTGAAGTAACAACATTCGGAATATAATCATGTCATTTTATAATATATCCGTCGATTTGGTTTTTATTAAATAAATTAAGAATTTTCATTGACTTGGAGTAAAATTTTAATGAAGAAAGCTTTGCTTTTTATTACTTTATTCTGCTTAAATGTTACGTTCTGCAAGTTATATTTATAGGACTTAGCGTTGGTTTTAGTGTCGACATGGAAGACATAGGCGAGGGACCATGTAGCGACAAGAGGTAGGAGAGGTACGTGGCAGGGGAATGGTAGCGACATCTTGTATTGTCAGATCCCAACGCGACAAATTCATAATTGCGTTAATGCGGTACGGCGAGGGGTTCTTGCCGCAACCACCGCAAGGCGCGCCCTGGCGTCTTGTGGCTACAAGAGAGAGCTGAGAAAGGAAGAGAGAATTACAGAGAGAGAGAGAGAGAGAGAGAGAGAGAGAGAGAGAGAGAGAAAGAGAAGGAGAGAGAGAAGGAGAATGAAAGAGTAGGAGGGAGAGGATTCTCTGACGGTACGGGCTCGTTAATCTTCCGAGGATTACCCAAGGAGGAAGTATCGCCATTGTGCCTAGGCGTTCGTTTTCGGACCGATAATTATTAATTAAATCGCCCGGAGGAGCCATTCTGCGATTTATCGACTTGTCGAGTTTTTTCATCGACATTTCATTATCTCAACGTGCTCCCTGTCAAACGCAAATATCCTTATTATGAGAAAAGCAGAAGTAATACTATCGACAAATTTATTTTTCTTATATTGCATAGCTAGTCTTCGAATAACCTGGATTATCTTGTTGAAAGCTGAGTGCCACTTTGAAAAGTAATACGTTCCAAAGGATATTTGTAAGTTCTTTAAACAAATTCGTGCGGCTTCGTTTGATTTCAAGAACGTTTCCATTCCGTTAGAATTCTATTGAGTTAATCGCAAAAAACCGCGGAGGAGTAATTAATTGCGGAGAGTTTTCAATGATCGAGCAAATCGCGTCGAAGGGTCATCAAATCTGCACGAGCGAACACGAGGATGAAAAGAGAGCAAATGACAAAGAGAGAGAAAGGGTTGCGTACGCGAACGGTCGTGGTAAACGGGACAAGGGTAAAAAGGATGGAGTTGCATGGGAGTGAAAGAGCAACGACGAACGAACGAGTCGAAATAAAACAGTGATATCGAGGCATTTCACGCACGAGCGAGAACGTTTAGCAGATTCAACGTGCGTGCCGGCACTCTGCTACCCTACCGCGGTGAAACGTCTTTTTCTCTCTTTCTCTCTCTCTTTCTCTCTCTCTCTTTCTCTCTCTCTTTCTCTCTCTCTCTCTCTCTCTCTTTCTAGCTCCCTCTTTCAGTTCCTCATCCCTTTTCTGTCTGCTCTTTACCCTACGCTCTCTTCCTCTATAACCCATACCCTGAGCGAGCTCACTGAAAAATACTGCTCTCGCTGACACCTGTAGCTTCGACATTCTACATACGTACGTACCTACTCCATGGTATATCTTTGCTCGAGATGTAAAAGAGGTGAAGGGTAAAGGAATCATCATGAGAATGTTACAAATATTAGAAGAATCATGCGTTAAGAATTTCGAAATTGCTATTATAGTTGTACACTTTTTCTTATATATATTTTCATATATTTTAAATCTGTTAAAGTTTCACTTCTAGTGAATTTTAAGATTACTGATCCTTCTTTGACAGAATTCTCTTTCTCAGTTTATCGAATAAGAATTAAGAGAAGAACGAGGTATCGCGACATACAGAGGGGAACGAGCTCCACAAGTGGTGGACTTTACGGGACTTAAGATTAATCCTCATAATTACGCGATCTCCCTTTTCCACAACGCTTTTTACACGCTCGTTCATAGCAAGCCAACAGTGGTAGCACCTCTGTGCGGAGAACCCGAGAAAGGTCCGTTTTGGATAGTGGAAAAGACCCTTTGAGTGAGAGAAAGAGAGAGAGAGAGAGAGAGAGAGAGAGAGAGAGAGAGAGAAAGAGAGAAAGAGAAAGGTAAAGAGGGCTCTCTCGGGCGACCATAAAGATATATATCAGGTGACAACCCTGGTCATCCTTTACGATCCTTCCCTTCTCGAGGTTTTTCACAGATGGTTCAGAGAAAATCAACCCTTAAGCAGTCGCGTGCCATGTTGTCGTCAAATTTTTTACTTATATATACCGTATATTCTTTCTTTCTTTGAAATTTTAACCATCTTACCAAATATCGTTAACAATTTCCGAATTTAATAAAATCGATGAATTCTACGTCAAGTCGAAGTAGCCAAGCGTTAAGACGAAGACTTGAATACGATGAAAGAAAGGATCCGTTAACATGGTGGATTAGTTCTCATGAAGAAGTAACGTGGATCGTGGGCGTGAAATCGGGCGCCGGGCAGGACGTCCGCTCGACTCGGCAGCCGCGCGGACAATAAGAATCGATATCTTAATTAACGAACGCCAGTGGGTATGCCGTACGCGAGACTCCAACTCTGGACTGGCTGGACAGAGAAAAGGAAAGAGAGAGAAAGAGAGATATTCGTCGTCATCGTCGTCGTCGTTGGGGGTGGACGACGAACACTGCGAGATCCGGGCCCGGTTTTCGATAGGGTAGCAACGCCGGATGCTGGACCGGATGCAGGAGTCTGCGAAACCCTGCGGACCTCACTCGCCGTCCCACCGGAAGCGCTATTCACGCGGCTCTCTCGCTTTCCTGCACCTTCCCGTCTTTCTCCCCCATCTCCTCGTCCCTATTTTCCTTCTACACTGTCCACTCATCCTTCTCCTACTTGCGATCAACACCACTGATACATCTCTGAATAAACAATTCCCGCATTTGAAAAAAGTTTGTCTCGAGTTTATACTCTGAAAAAAAGCTTCCGCACGAAAAAACATACGTTTGTGTTTGTGCCAGACAATAGTTTAAACTTAAACACATATATACCTTTTTTCTTTTTTGCAATGAAAAAATAAATCAAATTTAGAAGAGAATCAAAACGTATAATAATTTGAGTTACACGTCGGTCAGTAATATCCAATAGTCTACGACAAGAAAAAGGATATTTTCGGAGGCTAAGAGATAGTTGTGGATGCTCCCGCCGATTAATATCAACGCGAAAGAAAAAGGCGAAGCAGTCCGAGTGAATTAACGGATTGCTGGGGTGCTTATTCCAGAACGCTTTTACCGCGACTGACTAATCCGATAAAGTGCCGAGCTCGCACGAACCTCTTTCTTTTGGTGGACACTTATTCCGATAGGATGTGACAGTAAGTATTCTGTATTGACTAATAAACTCTCGTCTTCGAACTACTGGCTAATGAATATACGTTCTTCGTTCTGATATTTCTTCGTCTCTAAGTACGAATTGTAGGTATTAGATTAATCAGTCAAGGAATACATTGCTTTCTTTTATTCATTCGGATCTTTAGTAATTTTTAGGAGTCATCCTTGTCAAGTCCTTTATTCCAAAGAACTTTTCGAATTTCGAGTTTTTTCATTGAGTCATTCGAAAGTATCCCTTATGCTCCGTGAAGTCAAGCTTGTCATGGCCGCAATGGCGGGTACCTCAATCAGGACTCGCTTTGGAACTCAATTTCACGAGAGAGAGTATTTGCTCGCGCTTCGGGTGGCGGTAGGTTTGACCTCTCGTTAATCACCAAAGGACCCGAAGCACGAAGGCGAGTCAGACAAGCTGTGTAGTTGACCGCAACGGCTGACCGTTGCCCCGAGGACAGGCCCTTAAGGGAACCGAGATACGAAATACCAAGACCAGATGGCTTCAAAATTGACTGTACGTCTTGTAGTCTATGAGAGGACGCAACTTGCCAGAGAGATAGAGAAATTTCTTTTTCTTTGCACTTTTGATAAATCAAAGATTACTTTGATGGTATCGTTGAACAATGTTTGATAAAACTTTAAATATTTGACTCTTTTGTAGCAACAAACATATCTTTCTATGACTACCTTTGATTTTTGTAATATTATTATTCAAATTATTTTCTAATCCAAAGATATGTCTAAGCCATTTAACCGTAAGTCGAATTAACGTTAAACCGAGCGACGTTCGATGCGGTAAACGATACCTGAACCGATTTCTCACACCGATGGAGGAATAGCTCCAGGCCATCGCCGTCGTTTGCTCTTGCGCGCACCACCTAGTCATTATATTAGCTGACTCTGTGATTAGGCTATGCTATCGTTGCTTCAGAGATGATTCCCTTCGAAACGTATCAGTTCCAAATTTCTCTCCTTCGCATATATATACCTCCATTCCTACATGTATATCAATATTAATACTTGAAATTTCTAATTCACCTAACTTGAGAATGAATGAAAATATAGCTAAAGTACAATGTTTATTTGTAAATAGGAAAGACGATTTTGGGGTTGATAGCAAATTGTTGGAAACCAGTTTTGTAGTAGAATACCTACGATATGTTCTACCATAGTCTCTTGACGTATATCGTTTGTTGGTTTTGCGGTCTACCATAACGCTATCTTCCTCGCGCAAACCTCTTTCCCTTCTACAGAGAAAAGCAAGGCTTTGAAACGTTCTACGAATAAAGACAGCTTCGCGTTGAATCTTTTTCTTTGTACAAAGCAGTAAAGGTAAATTGTATTCATGTGTGATTCCTTGTTTATGTAAAAATTATTGATATTTGTAAAGATTATTTATATATATTATATATATATATATATATAATATATATAAATAATCATCTAACCAAAAGCAAATAAAAAATCTATCTAAGAAAGAAAAAAAAATTAAAGATGACAAAGACCTTGCCCTACGATCGTATTTGCTTTCTTCTCGAACACGACGAAAATTTCCGGAAACGGTTTTCGACCGCAAGACTTCCGCAGGGTATAAGCAGAGGTGATGTAATTACCGAGATTAATGTGGCTTTGAGCTTTTAGTGGCAAACGAGGCGCAAGCTCGTTCGCCTTTTATTTTGTGGCATATCATTCGGTTTCGCGCTCCTCCGTCCTGTCTTTCTTTCTTTTTGCCTCCGGAAAGTAATTTGGAAGACGAGAGGAAACGCTTTTAAATTTTGCTTATCCCGAGAACTCGTATTTACTTGCTCTTTCTTTTTCTTTTCGTACCCTAAACTTTAAATCTTTCCCTGCCTCTTTGCAGGGAATTGGAGAACAATTTCTCGATCCAATTTTTATCTCTGGCATTTCTATATACGGATTAACGTTGTTCTTTCAAATAAAACAATATATGAATATCTCATTTTTATTATTCGTACAAGTCACGTTAAAACACAAAACTGCCTTCTTTAATACCTTAAACGAGAGCTAGCGAGAAGATTTCTACCAAACACTTGAAGGAATGTCACTCGACCCTCATGGAATTTTCACGGTTCGTCGTGAGATCTTTCTGAAGGAGGACTTCTAGTGCCAGTTGAGAGCGAGGAAATCCTCTTCTCACTGCTTAGTTGAGAATGAGAGTGAGAGTAGGAAAGAAAGAAAGAGAGAGAGAGAGAGAGAGAGAGAGAGAGAGAGACTTCCTCCTTTTCATCCGAAAACACCGGCAACGACTCTTCCTCTTACAGCGTGGCTCTGCAGAAGAGGGCCACTATTCACAAGCTCTAGTGGAACCCCTTTCTTTCCCTTCCGTACGTCTGGGATATGCCGTCGCTGCTCAAGACAATGATATCGCAGGAAGAGGGAAGAAGCACCTCGGTCCGCTTTACAACTCCCGGTGGGACCGGCGTTACCGGGGCGAAATTAATATCATAAATAATATCGTAAAAAAAATACAACTCACAGCCAGCAGACCGCCAGCACGACGTTGGCGTTACCGCGAAACGTTTCTCTCGCGGCTTGATAAAGAACTAGAAGGAAGAGAACAGGAAAGAGAAAGAGAGAGAAAGAAAGGGAGGAAAAAGAGGGGAGGATCGTAGCGATTCTGGCACGAGCACTCGTCGCGCTTTTGAAAGGACTATAGGGATGGGATAAGATCTTGGATTAAGGGGAAGGATTCTTCGTGGAAATTTCTCTTGAAATCTACAAATTTTTTAAAAGACACGAAAGAACGTTAGTCTTATTTACAGAGGCTCCTATTAATTCTGTGATTTACAAATGTTACTCGACAATCAAGAGAATATACTATATCAGAGATACGTGCAACGGCTGTTGATTTCTCCCCTATACGCATACAACTTGACGTTACTACGGCAATATAATCACTCTGATGGCACAAAGCGGCTACCCGTTTCCGTACGACGACAATCATATTGAATACGACAACCTTACTGTGCCTTACGCACCATCAAATGTACTGATGATACAAACGATATGACGTATGTATGCGGCAACGACGCTAATTCGCACCATTGTCGTATTCATCGTGGAGAACGAGTGAAGCCACAGGTAGTGAGGACTCGAATTTCGCTCTTGGAAACAGTGTTTGAATCGTCATCTAAGGAAAAATCTTTAGCATTGTCTCAAGAAACAGGCATATGTGATAACATTACAAATATGATTTTCCTCCGTGTAAAACGAAAATGAAGAATCAAGGAAAAAGTTCAAGAATAATTCGCAGATATTAATTAATGCCTCTTTGAAACCCTAAAAAGTTCTTCGATCGAGAAAACCATCAAACTCCTGAAACATTCCGGTATGAAGATAAGGAACGGAATCGTTAATCGTGGCTATCCTTGTTAATCGCGTTTCCCGCGTTCACCACACCGAGGTCAGGTCGACTCTCAGTGCTCATTAAGTTTTTGGTTGTCTGCCAGGATGTCGGATCCTGAGCACGAGAGATCTCTTCTACGGATAACACTGCGTCCTCAAAGGGTTAGTCATTGAGCTTAGTTAGCCTGCGGCAAACTTGCCAGGTTTAAGCGAATCTCTTTTTCTCTATCTCTGTCCTCCATTTTCGATGAAGAATCGTGAATCCTTTCGTATCCCATTGGTAAGAAGAAGAGGAACGATAGAAGGTCAGAAACAACCTTTTGGGATGAAAACCAACCTAGCGATACCACCTAATGGAATTAAAAGTAAGCCCAAAAGTAAAGGAGAAACTTCTCGCTCGTTTACCTCAGCAAATATACTGTTGTGCACTAACACATATACACACAGACACACACATATATTTCGTTTATCTTATCATTAAAGACCCTTTGCTAAGCGTTCGAAGGTGATGACCAAGTATATTTTTACTAAAATTCATACACATACATATTTCTTGTACGATAACGTATATGTTGACTCATGTGTGCGTAACGCCTTTATTATATTCTACATGCGTGCGAGGAACGATAGGAACAGTTGATCGTTATCGTTCTTGGTTTCCTTGTCTAAGTAGAGTTTACGCAACCGCATCGACCGGAAGCGTAAAAGCATTCTTTGCGTGCGATTAACTTTGTGTTCCATCCTTCTTCTTCATTTTCTTATGAAATTCTTTTTTCCCTTTAGTAATCGCCTAATATATTTGATTCCATATGAGGAGACTCGCTACATTTGGGTAAATGGGTCAGAAATTATCGTTGTATACTTCCAAGTCATGTAACTTGCTACCAAGTCAAATTGATCTCGCGTGATTCGCTAAGTTAGCTGGTCTCAGATATGTATCTTTATTATTGGATTCTCGAAGCACGTTATTGCACGGAAAAATATTTCTATAATTATCTCGAAGTATGAGTCATATTCTTCGGTAAACTTATATTCACTGCTAAAGTAATCATATGTAGGAAAATAGTAAGCATTTGAGATCGTAAAGAAACAGACAAGAATGAATGTGAGAAAGGTCGAATTTCTTCAAAGGATATAGAATCGTTATAGTACTTCTGGGTTCTATTCTTTTTACGAGGTCAGAAGTTAAAAAAAATTTCGTTTACTCGATTGATGGGGAGGTATTATAGTGAGCAAAAAAAAAAGAAAGAGATAGAAGACACGAGTAGAAGAAAGGACGTAGGGCTCCGAGGCGTGGTAAAGGGCAGCATTTTACTTTTAACCGACCGGTGTCGGTAGCCGTGTCGTTCCTATGACTTTAGTGGCATCGTAAACTGCGAGTACATAAACGAACTCAGTCAATAACAGAAAAAGAGAAAACTGGGGAAGGCAGCCATAGGCGAAACTAAAGTTCTTTTCATTGTGGATGAAGTTTACGGTTTATTAAAGGATAAAAGGTGTCACGGTTCTTCTTAAGCAGATGTTATTTCTAAAAGGTTAACCAGTATATTTTATCAACACCTGAATCTTCTTCATTAATTCATTTTCAATCAATTATTTTATAATTAAATAAAAAAAAAATATTTAAGTTAAACCACTAACATTTATCTGGATAAATCCTACAAACTTGCCTCAAATGTTCAGTTCTAACTTACTTGGATCTTCATGGTGAATTTATATGAATTTGATAGAATTCGTAGACCATCGCGAATACAAGGTCGACCGGTTCGCTTCGATAGGTCGGATGGAAGGTACATCCGGTTCGGATAGCGAACGATAATCGTGGCTTGGTAGCAGAACAGGATGAATAATGAAGTGAGTCACACCTTGGCCGGAAGGCTAGATTCACCCCAGCCAGGGCAGACCCCAAGATTAGCCCTGAGTTATGGCGTTAAGATCACATCTAATTGTATCAGTTTGGTCCACCCAAACCAGTTTCTATCTTACTTATCCATCTGTGCCGCTGTGTGTGGTTTGAACCACCGCTATAACCTGCTTACTCGGCCTTACTCCTTCCGCGTCTCTTCCGCGCCATTGACTAGAACCTTAAATGCCGACCGACCGTCGATTTGCTTAATCTTGTGCTTTGCCAGGACTTTCATCTCTCTCTCTCTCTCTCTTTCTCTCTCTCTCTCTCTCTCTCTCTCTCTCTCTCTCTCTCTCTCTCTCTCTCTCTCTCTCTTTCACGTTGTGTTACAGCCTCCCTTTGCACCAACTACAACTGTTCGTGGCCACAGTCGATTAAGTAAGAAGAAATTCGGATTTCTCAAAAAAATAAGAGTTTTACAAGGCAATAACGACTTGTCAGTTTTCACGTTACTATTATCTGAGAAACTAATTGGTTCGGAAGAACTTGAATTAGTGTATGTGATCATAAATTTTCAGTTTTACTGAAGTCACAGTTGAGTCAGCTGATAGGATAGGAATATTAGTAAGTTAGGTCTACACTAGAAGATGCAAGACAAGTATAAGAGGGGGATCGTAGAGGATCGAAACGAACCGAAGAGAAGCATTAGAGGCCCGGGATGATCACTGAGCGCACAGCACTAATCAAGATGCATGATTATAGGCCCCAAAGCGCCCTCGAGCACTAGCAGCTACTGCTGTTCATAGCCAAAGAGAGAATCCACCGTGTTGTCATCCATTCATTGTTGTCGTTCTATATTCGAGATTACAGACTCTCGCTTTTTGGTCTCGAAAATTACTTCTGAGTAAATTACTCCTAGACGATTCAATGAGTTCGTTTGTTAATATTGTTGGAACTTGTGAAGATTCATTTTTCAAAATAACGAATTACTCGCTCAGCCTTTTCGGCTTTTATGCGTTTAGTAAAGCATTACAACGAAGGCGTATCCTATTCAATGGGATATCTCGTAAGTGCGTTAAATTGCGACGAGAGACGGAGGACAAGCAGACAGTTGATGTATTAAACCGCACATAATTCCGTTAATGGGTCGTTATATCGGTGTGTAATCGGTCGTTAAGTACGTCAACCACAATTACACCCATTGGTATCAAACCACCCTATCCTGTATTCCTGATTACTATGGAATGTTGTAACTACCATTCTAAACGTCGACTACGATTTAACGAAGAATATCTTATCATCGTAATCGCTTAACAACACATGGATAAGATTCTAATAAGCGTTAAAACAGTTGGTTTGTCGAAATTCAACCATGCTATTCATAAAAAACATACTTTAGATTCTTTCATCAATGAGATTGGAGAAAATCGATCAACATTTTTCGATAACGATCCTTTCCACTAACAGGGTCTTCACGAGCCCTTCTGTAGCCCAGAGGGAAAAGAGGAATGGTTGGAGAAGGAGAAGCCTCGTCGTTCCGGTCGTAACGCCGGAGGAAATTTCACGACCTACGGTTCTATTTGAGGTTGCACTAAGCAAGTTAGCAGAACCCCAACGTATCGCGTTAAATTATGCTCAGAAGCTACGTGGCCGCCGCGAATATGTATATACGCGCACACATGTAAACACATACACATATACATGTAGGCACGCATGCTGAGTTCACGTAGGAGAGCGTTAAGCACCGTAATCACGGTAAGCGCCATGCATTTACCGGCTGAAATCGTTTCAGGAAGGCTTCGATGTCACGCGAGGCATTAGGTCGCAAGAAAAAGGAAATCATCCGTCTCCATTTTCTTCTGCTGTCAGATTGTGTCGCACTGGAAAGCAATCTGCTTGAGGGTTCAGGGGCTGTTGGAATATGTAAAGAATCGATTTTCGAGCATTTCTAAGAATAAATAGAAACTTTTGCCAAATCTATAACTAAAAATTTAATGACTAATCTTTAGATTTGAATTTTTTTAGTTCGATTTTCTACAAATATTGTATCATGTTTAAGTTCCCTCAGGTTTGCTTCAATCGTCTCGCAAAGTCGATTCATCGATATTGGTTATCCCCGTTAGTGATGCATGTAGTCAATTTCAAGGCACGTGCCTGCCAATCTATCGTTTATCCACTAAGTTCCGGATTGCTCGGTACAAAGAAGTTCACGAATAGCTCTCAGGGCAGAGGATAGAGTGTACAAAGGAGGAATCCGATTCGTAGAGTAGTGACTAGAGAGCATACAAGAGAATAGGAAAGAGAAGGAGAAATGAGGGACAGAAAGCTGACTGGTTCATTAATTTTATGAGCGCCGAGTTCCCAATCCTGTCGATCGAATGCCGCAATGATTCCAGACAAATCGATTGTTAAGTTCGGTAGAAGAATGTATTTGTGCAATTCACCTTGAAGAAATAAAAAATATAAGGATAAGTTTAAATTACAATCAGGCTTGTAGGATCAGAAAATATATTCTATAATGTATTCATGATTTGTTAACTTCATATAAATGAGTATGAAAAGAAGGAAGAAATGATTTGTAGGGAATGACTAATGATGAATGACTTAAGAATAAGTGATTATGAAGTCAAAAAAGAGAGTTGAATATTGAAAAGTACAGTGAAAGGATTTGATCAACCTTAAAGTAATTAACTAGTGTTATTAATGGTGGGAATAGAAAAAAAAGTTAAGTAAAAAAGCCAAAAAAAAATGAGGAAAAGCACGTGATTAAGGAAAGTCAGCAAATGAGATATAGTTCTTTCTGCGTTTGCAAGAAAGTTGATGACCAGATAGACAGTCGTTAATTGGAGATATTCTAATCCTTGCTAGGCCAAATTATAAAAAATAACGAAATAAATTAGTAAATCTTCTTCGGCTCTTAGAGGCTGCCCAAGGTATTAAAAAATATGCATAAAATATATGAAAGTAATACTAACGATAGGTAATCTTTGTCTTTAACATTGATTAATGTATATCAAAAATGAAATCGCAAATTTTCTTTTTCTAAATAAACCTTATGCACGATTTCATAGTTTGATATTCATTTCTTCTTTATTAGTATTATTTATTTTGGAAAAATATTTCATTGTTATGATTTTATAATCTTTACATTCTTTTTTAATTGTTCAATTATTTATCTGTATTTGATTTTAAATATCGGTCAATCGAAAATCATCGAGAATTACGACTATTTTACGTAGAAATATTTCTTGTCAAACGTATAGCAGCGGCTTCTTTATCATCTTGAAAGCTTCTTTATTTTTTTTTATTCTTTTCTTTCTTTCTATACGCGATGCTGTCGAGTCGAGAATTGGCCGAGCGAATGAGAGAGAAGCTGGCTGGTTCCGCGACTAAAGAGTATTCATCACACCCTCCGGAATCTGCTGGAGACGTCTTCTATCTTCGAGAGCCATTGAAAGTTTCCGTTCATCTCCTTACCTCCTCTCACTTTCTTTTCCTTTCTTGCACATATAGAAGTGGTTACCGAAAGAGCGTACGAAGTAACATCATATGACAGTCATGGCAAGGGTGCCGTACGTGTGTTTGCTTTTATTTAAATTGTAAGTTAGATGTCATCGAGAAAGCAGTCGGAGAAGGCTTTTAGCGAATGGGAAAAATGTTTGTGCTAAATGGTTTGAACCCATATGGAAATAAGTTCTAAGAATAGCAGCTCGTTCGAACGACTGATCTTACTAGTAGCTTCTTCTTCGCGAAGGAAGATCTTTTTTTTTGGTTGACGTAGTAATCTTTTATGCATAGAAACATCTAATTGCGATACGATAGTATCTCACGATATCATGTTTGAACAATTTCGAGATAACAAAATAATCACATTTAATTGTTAATACATAGTTTATTCAATACTAATATATCAAATAATATAAATTATATTAATAAAGAACGAAAATAAATAATAGATCTTAATTATTCGAACAAAACGTCGACGAATCGAATTTAAGATGGGTGATGTGGGAGGACACAGCGGACGAGAAGCACAGTTTTACATTTACATAGTCGTCAGCTGTGCTTCCTTCAACTTTTCCTGTGACACACCCTCTTGTCTCAGAATTCTACGCTAAACTCTGGAAATGTGCGCGTGCGTGTGGGCCCATGCACTTTCATAGAATAGAGAGAAGCGGACCATACGGTACTAAAGAAATTCATGCGGCTGGGTATAGGTGCTGAAGATAGCACCCGTGTATTTCTAGTCCCGATTCATAATTGCAAATTTCCTTCGTCTTGTTTATCCAGCCCTAGCAAGCACCGGCAAATCCCTTGGCAAGAAGTTAAATCGTCGGGACGTCCTACGTTTTGTAAAATATTTAACAAAAAATTATTCTTATGTTATTATTATTTCGAAATAATCTTAGATCAACTATATATGTTATATATATATATTTATATATTATATACATATATATATTTTTTTGAACATAACAATGTTATAACATGTCTTTTCTTAATACCATGCTGTGTGATCGAGTAGTTTACATTTTATATCAAAAAATGCCAGACGTAATCGCTATCGCACTACTTAGCACTTTTCGGTAAAATTTTATTCAATGACCCCTAGCATTTAAACGGTATTATATAAAATGTTATTATTTTCTAAGTTAATTAAAAGAAAACAGTTTTCGAAAGTTATTATCATATATTGCGTAAAGTAAGGGACAAAGTGATTAATGTGCCATCAATATCGTTTCTTTATTTTTTTCGTATCGAATTATAAGAATATCTTTTAGAGAAGCCGTCGCGCGTAGGGAAGTCGACTCACGTGTTCGTGGAGCCATATATTTTCACTTTGGCGCACGTGTCGTCACCTTCGTCGCCTTCTCGCAGCCGTCGTTGATGTCGATGAGAGTGATCGAAAGAAAAGAACGGAGAGCTCTTGCTCTTCTCTTTCTCGATACAAAAGCGACTTACGGAGGGGAGAGACGATATTAGTGTCTCTTTCTTTCTATCTTTCTCAATATAAAATAGAGAATGGAGATACGATGATGCGTTCGGTTATGCATTATGCATGCGCGAGGAGCAAAAGAGAAGAGGATGGCTAACTGAAAACCGATTTCCAGTGTCTCGGACTTTGCAAATGCTCCATTCTTGGAAAATATTCCATGAAGCTCCTTCCTTAAAGCTCTTTCCAATTTGCTTGGAGGTGGCTTTGAGAAATTTCTCTTCTTTAATAATATATATTTATACATCGAACAAGAATATGACATTATATTCGTTTGCATTTGAAATTAGAAATTATTCGATTATTCTCACAATAGATATTTTACTGAAAACGTTAATTCATGTATATACATACATATGTATTATTATATACATATTTGTCTTATAGATATATCATGATTATGTAAAATCGTTTAAATAACGTTCATCACTAATTCGTCGAATTCATCAGCTTGAATCAACTCCAAGGCAATTTACGCGATATCATAGAATACGACACGCTTGAGTTTGCGGAGAGATCGCTATTGCGAGTTCCTCTGAAGTGGAAATGCGATCTGTGGATATACATAATACACGAGTGTCTTGAGGTGACTATTACATAGTATACATTTTAAAGAGTGATATCGTACAATGCGAAAATTCTTCTTCAACTTAAAGTTGACTTTAACTCGTTGGAGAAACTAAGAAAGTTCGAAAAGATCGTTTCTAATAAAATGAATCTTTTCATAGATTCGTTATCGTTCTGGATTTTGTTCGACCGAAATCTTTCTCTACCTCCTTTACTCGGGTTAGTTTGTCCCCATAATCACGTTTGTTTTATGGGCCGTTACGCGGCCAGATACTTTAACTAATTGTATAATTGCTTCCAAGCCAGCCGGTGGCGGCATCCTGACGCCGGTATGTCGCCGTACGTCCGACTCTCGTTTCCTTTTTTCTCCGTCCTACCCTTTCTCTTTCTTTTTCATTCTAATACGAGTCAGAGAGACCAGGCACATTTTGTGGTGGTAGCTTGCTCAGATTGTGCTTTGGTAGAAACGACGGAAAGCTCCGACCTCGTTCGTCCCTGTTCATCCCAACCGCTTAATTGCGCGAGTTTTAATTTGCGAAATGCTGAGAAAAAGGGCAAAGCAAGAGAGAAAGGGAGAAAGAAGGAAGCAAGGCTAACGCCTGCCGTTCATTCGGCCTTTCATTAAGACCAACGCTCTATTTGTCGTTGACTCGGCAAGCGTTACTTTTGAGACAAATTGAGAAAAGGTTGCGGATAATTATACTGCTCATCCTACATTGAAGTTTTAGAAATGCAAATGATATTAATTGTCACGGTTATATAGAAATAATGAAACTGAAGGAATATTTATATTACGTTGATATACGTGCAAGGTTTTCTCAAGATGCTGCTCGAAGTATCATTTCATTTATCGATCCGTCAGTTAATATTCAACGCGAATAAGATCTTGCTTGCACGTTCTCTCTCTCTCTCTCTCTCTCTCTCTCTCTCTCTCTCTTCCTTTCCTTGTCCCTCGAGGCAAAGGTAGCAGGGCCAGCTAGCTTCATCAAATATTTGCTCAATCACCGCAAAGACATTTCACTAAGTTGGCGACCGTGAATCGACCTCTTCTGCCACCTCATCCTCATTTGCCTTCCTAGAAGTATTTTCTCTTGGTCTATCGGAGTTTCTACGCCGGCAGAACGATTTTATAGCCAAAGTCAGCAGAATCCTTGCATACGTACGTTGCATGTACATACATATATACATATATGCAAACATACATACATACATTTCTCTTGGAATTCTATTCAGAATTAACATTCTACTTTCCTTTAATACTAGGATTAAGAACTTTTGAAGATGCTTTTATTGCCCCTTGAAGGAAAAAGGATCATGTTGATATCGGTGAGATAACATTAAAAGAAGCTCTTTTGTATTGATTTAAATTCGATTGAAAACGTAATGGATGTTTCTGAACATCTGTCATTGTCGCCGAATACGCCGTAGTCGCTGGAGTGATTTTTACAAAGTCCAGAAGTCGTCGTGAAGAGGGTGTAGAAAGGAGAGCGGGATTCTCTTTTTCTAAAGAGGGCAAGCAACGGATTTTTGCAGAGCCGGTCGCTTAATCAAAGAAAGGTTTTTAGAGCCCTTTAAATCACGTAACGCGAGACGACGATGTCACGGAGTGGCATGTCGATAGAGCAGAGTGCTGTTGATAGAACTGAGAAGGGTCTTCTCGTCTCCTGGTCTCCGCGGGTGGGAATTAGCTTGGTTGAATTGATCAAAGCTGTTTAAACGCGGTCTCTTATTAAAGAAATCCATAATCGCTTTGGCGCATGAAAAGCAGCCAGCCCTCGTTTCCCGTCAGCCGCGAAAAACCGACGATCGTTGCTTTTCCCTTCCACCAACGCATTTGACTTCTTCTTCATCCTTCTCTCGCTTTCTGCCTTTGGTGAGAAGAAAATCTAATGGAGAAAGGGCACCTGCTAAGAAGACGAAGTCCTCGCGGCAAGGTTCTTACCGGCTAATTGATGCTGTCTTGGGTGGCTGCGATTTATTTCGCCAACTATCTTACCACTCAGTAACTTCGTTTTTCCTGATTGACAAAAAGAGGGAAACTTTTAAGGAACATTGGAAAAGAAATTCGAATTAGCTTATCGAATGATATGGAATCAAGAGAAAGAAAGAGAGAGAGAAAACGATACGATTTTGAAATAGGATTCAAAGCAGATACAACCCATCGTCGTAGAGACGATCGCTATAGTCAAAGGTATAGTCATAGATACTATATAGTCATTGCATGATCAAAGACCCTAATGTATTAAACTTTTTATACATTCATCACACTGTATTATTATTACAAGGTGACCCTCTTTGGAAGTGGAACGATATTTTTCACGATTTCATTAACAGGAAGAGGAAAAATACGTCGTTGAATGGTGAAATCGTCTCCTTGAAAAGAGCAAGAGAGAAAGAGTGAGAAAGAGAGAGAGACAAAGAGAAAGAGAGTGTGTTCTTGGTCCGTTTCGACGAGGCACACGAGGGTCGTGCCTCCGTTACGTGGGATTAGCAATTCATAGCCACGTCGTTGTTACTGTCGCCGTCGCGAAGGGCCGCCTACACTTAGCTCGCTGGCAACACAATGGCAATAATAATAATTAAGAAACATCGTAACGGCAGCATATTCGGAGCATATCTCCCACTTCTCTGTTCTACGACTTTGGACTCTTTTCCCTCCCTTTTCTCTTTCTTCTCATCTATGTCTCTCCTTTTTTTTCTTTTTCTCTTTTTTTGTCTTTCGGTTTCCTTCCTATTCTCCCTTGCTGCTGGCCCATTCTCTTCTTTTACCTAATCTCGAGGCCGACGCTTGTTAAAAAACGCCCGTGAATATAAAGAGTTGCATTATTAAAGAAGTTCGCGCGACTATAACAAAAAGTTTCGGGCTACGCTGAGGGAGGAAAAAGCAACAAGCTCGGACGAGACGGAGTATGCAGGAGAAAGAGGAGGAGAAAGAGGAGGAGAAGAGGAGGAAGAGAAGGAAGAGGAGGAGGAAAAGGACTGAAACGAAGGGGGCGTCAAAGAGGAGCGAGGAACGAAGCTTCAAAGACGTTGCTAAGCACGATGGAAACCGAGCCTGATGGTGATTGATCCGAAAATTGTTCTCGATTAATTATTCCATCGATATATACTGCTTCTTCTTCCTTTAAATTAATACGACAGTCTAAGCTAGTCTTCTTCTGCTAATTTAATTTTTCACTTCTTCCTAGCAGTTTTGAAACTTACTTCCTCTTAAATAAACGCATTCATTTCAATAGATTTTTATTCTATTTTTTATCGTTACCTTTCTGGTAGTCGTCCAGCTGCCCGAGCTTTGGGAAAACAAAAACGTCGTGAGACAAGAAGCAACGACGCATAATTAGCATAACGACACTAATTAAAATACAAATGAAGAGTCTTAAGACGCTCGATGGTGGGTGACTCATTATCACCAAGCTGTCTTTCTCTTTCTCTCCCATGGGTAAAAGTCTTCTTTTTCTATTTTCTTTCTCCACATTTTACTGACATTCGCAAAACCTAATTATATTTAATCGCGGTATCGCATCGTTCACGGAGGGATGGAATATCGTTAAGACGGTTGTATTTTGAATCTACTATAAAAATCTACAGCTGGAATTTATCGAGCCCCTTAAGGTCAGGTTTTCCAAATGCGAACTAGTTCACTGGAATGAAGCAAATTTTTATAACGAATTATCTGCAAATATAAAATATTAGCGGTAAATGAATTTATTCGATTATTGTAGAATCGATCATATACTTTGACGAATCAGACTCAGAGGATGTTGCACGCGCGACTGCTCGCTCTCGTTTTACGATATGAGCCACAGAAAAGAGCAAAGTGGAAAAGATGCAGACTGAGGGTGAGTGTAAGGCGAATGTCGTAAGGCATTCTATTTGGCCGCGTAATCCCTAGTTTACGTGAGACACGGTAGGCACGGATATCCACGGGAACCGAGGAACCATGGAACCCATAAATATGATTGGAACATCGGGTGGCCTCAGTAGTATCGTCCTATAGAACCTTAATCCCTCAGCCCATTCACATAGGATTACGGTGCGTTGTCTCTTACCGTTTTCTCTTCCCCTTACGACGACCCTATCAGATTCAATCGAACCTCTTCGGTCAACCCCTTTGACTACTCCACCGTCTTATCGCTGCCAA